>NW_026096063.1:0-132036 GCF_023614345.1 Adelges cooleyi
ACCGCCGCTGACATCATAATGAAGATCATTAACACCTCTCTTCTTATTTGATGTGCCGACAACAACAGGGTGTCCTTGGCCGGGAGAGCGCGTGTGTAATTATTTTGAATCCTATCTTGTATTTTTTTTTTTTTTTTTTTTTATGCACAAACGAATCAACGAACTCGACGAGTAGAATTTTAACATCATCATTGTATCGTTAATGATATATTATCGAGAACGTATATATATATAATGATCATATAAATAAATAAAATATATAGCGGAAAATCGAAGAAAAAAATAATCTGCTATTAACTTAAGGCTCCTCTTGGCCACTTCGAACGCAAGGTCGACAATCCGATGCCAACCGCCGTCTTTGTAGTATATTAATACAACGTTAAATCACGTTCCCGACATTCTCAGTAGCTAACCGATCGGAGTTAAACTAATAAGAAATATATACATATATATAAATATATATCCACCGTCTAATATCTCAGAAGACATAGGACTTTTTTATACATTTATAGTTAGTAGTTTGCCCAATTTCAATATATTTTTTAAAAACATAACCCCATATATTATGGGCTTAAATGATACGAGCTTAAGCTTCTTAAACTGTATAACGTATATACCGGGTGATCCTTTTAACGCCCTACACTAGTTTAATTGTAAAATGAATGGAATATTTTTATAACTTTTTTTTTTTTTTTTGAAAACATTTTTGTTAATTCTATAGTACAGTATTAGACCCAGACAATATTGTACATTAATAGTGTATAACTTAACTTTGGGCTTCTTAAAATTATTCTTTTATATAAGGTGATAATTCTATCGTGAACCGCTTAATATCTCATTGGGTTTATTTAATAATTACATTTTTTGTTTATAGTTTTTTTATATAATGTCATCTCAATTTTCCACATATTTTTTTGTGTTTACTCCACTCCCAACTTAAGTATTTTTTTTATACATCAATTTTTGAAACTTAAACGGTAACGCATGGATTTCATAGACTTTTTAAATTGAGAATATTGTACTAAACATGTTGACTGGTCGATAACCATTTTTCGATATATATTTTTGAAGTTATTAAAGTTTTAAGTTTAGGGCAGGAGGACAAGAGAAGTGTTGTATTATTTTTAACTGCGCGCTTCCCGTTCTAATTTTGAAACTCTTAAAACTTTAATAATAGTTATCAATGGATATCAACCAGTCAAAATGTCTAGTAAAATATTCTCAATTTAAAAAGTTAATAAAATGTATGCGTAACAAAGTTAGAAAATTTCCTATAAAAAAAAAAACTTGGTTACGAGGGGGGTAAAAATAAAATTTTTTTGAAAAATTAAGATCACATTGTATAAAGACAATATGAAAAAAAAATCAATTTCCATATTAAACCCATATTGTGTGGCTCATGATGAAAAAATCACCCGGTATATAATACGTTATAAAGGATGGAGTTATTTTTTTTTTTAAATTATACTAAAATTGGGCGAACTACAAACTATAAACGTGTAAACATAAATACATTAAAAAAAGAAGTCTACAATCTTATATTACCTATTGATATCTCCGGTATAAATAATTACAAGTCAAATCGATAATAAACACCATTGCATAGCGAGAAGATTATGAAATATATTTTTCGAGACTGCGATAAACGAATACCTGTATACAGTCAATCGGTGTTTAACGAGTACATTACAATGTGTGTGTGTGTGTGTTTCTTTTTTTTCTTCTTTTTGTGTACACACCAAAATAATTAGTCAAAGTATATTAGGACGTATGACAGTTTTTTTTTTTTTTACAAAAACTCATAAAAGAAAAAAAAATAATAATAGAAATTGGGTAGGGCATTTGCAGGTAATAAATTACCGCGTGTACGACCGAAAAATAATAAGAGAAACGAGGCTATTGCCTATTTGCCAATATTGTATTATATAGTGCTTGCACAAAAACGACGATCCCACAGTTGTGTATTTTTTCGTGCAAACTCACACTGACACACATTGGCCGGGCACTTGGGAAAAAATTAACGCCATCGACATGGTTGTTGTTTTTAATGTTGAACAAATACAAACATTTTTTTTTTTGATCTTTATACGACCCATTCGCGTCTGGCCAAAACGATAATACATTATATCACGTCGTGGCTGAATAGTTATTATCATTCGCCAACAGTGGCCGGGAACTGGGAGGGTGGAAGGGTCGAGGGGAGGGGGGTTGATCGGTATTGGAGTTGGAAAAAAAAAACCATAAGTAATTTTTGAGACTCGAGTACACTGCTAATGGTAAAATATAAATCACTTAAAATTAGCCGGGGCTGGGAATTCGAATGGACTAAGCACCCCTTTAAAAAAATTCAATCAAGTCTCTCTAAATCAAATACTCGCCCAGGG
Organism: Adelges cooleyi; assembly: GCF_023614345.1. Lineage (NCBI taxonomy): Eukaryota > Metazoa > Arthropoda > Insecta > Hemiptera > Adelgidae > Adelges > Adelges cooleyi. The sequence goes on from NW_026096063.1 coordinate 2,385, forward strand.
AATACTAAGTAATGTATAATATTATGCTACCGTGGTTTTCTACAGTATAAAAATTAAATCCATTAATAATTTTAAAAAACATTATTTTTTGTGATAACAGTATTTCTGTGATAAGCGATTTATAATCGTTGTCGTTTCCATTGCAAAGGCAATACCACAGATATATATATTACAACTAGAGTAATGATAATGAAGAGTTTCGTTATAAATTATCATAGTAAAATTAGTTTTAAGACATTTTAATTCAGTACATTTGACTTACTACAATAGGTAGGTTCTTAATGTGCAAAACTCATAAAAGTTTCGCTTATTACCTGTGTACCAAAGTTTTTACTTCTGAATAATTTTTTTTTTTAAACTTAAATATTAAAAGTTAAAAGAAAAACTTTTGATTTATTTAACGATTAAAAATACAATTTGAAATAACTGACATAACAATAGAAACTTTAGTAATTAAAACATATGAATATTACAAATGATATATTTAAGTATAATAAATTGAAACCACTAACATTAAAATAGAAAAATTGGTAATTACAATACCTATAGGAATATTATAAATTATATATTATAAGTATAATAAAATGATATCACTATTATTAAAATATAACATGTATGAATAAATTATCGCCTTCCGAGAATTTCAATTTTATACACTAGAAATATGTAAACAAGGGGCTCTTTGATAAGAAAAGTCGGCCATTTTCCCGACTTCAATGTTCTATCCTGTTATTATAGGAAGTCGGCTATCTTGTTGTAATATATATCTGTGGGCAATACTTATTGTAGGTGTGTATTATTATATTTACCACGGATATTGTTGTATCGGCCGTATGTTACACTCGGTTTGCTTAATATGTAGATATAATTCATATTGAATGTTTTTGATTAATAATAAGTCAATCGAAAGAAAAACGACCGTTAGAGGTTTTTGAAAGAAAAAAAAAGTCAGAGGGTACCGCTTAGGTGGTTATACCAGGTCATATACAGGTTAGGTTAAGATTTCGTTGGCGGGTCGAAAGCCCCAAAAACTGATTGCAATGGCGTTACTGTATATTATTATTTCACTACGATAGTGATAATATTGTGTTATCTTTACCTGAGTAGAAGTTTCAGAAAACATCCAAAGCCCCTGCAAGTGGCCACTTCGGCCGTATAAGTAACCGTCATTTTGTTGTTGTTATTATTATAATAATTATATGCGGTAGCTGCGGTTTTTCGGTCTCGGTCACAACGCGTTATAATAAATCGATCATAAAACAAAAAAAAAATTATTATCCGTCGATGAAGAATGAAAAAAAAGCGGACAGTCGCGATTGTCTCCTCGGGCGGTCGGATTTCAAAGAAAAATCGTGACTCGACGGCGGCGGTATCATATTTTTTAATTCGGTTTTTTTTTTTTTTTATAATACAAATCAAATAACAGTTTTTAAATTGTATATTATATTACATGTTATATTATTTTGTTATACACACACAGAAGAACCGACGGCCGACGAACGCGCCAATTCGGAACGACCTACGTGCATTGGCACGGCGAACAACGTTGACCGGACGACGGCGCGAGCGCGACTAAACGCCGTGCGGTGTGCAGACTGCAGACGCCGCCAATCGCTGAGTCATAACCGGTCATATTAACAAACGCACAATTTTTACAATTTATATTTCATATTAACATTATTATACCTATGTCGTGCCGTTTTATCACACGGCCGTTGATAACGTCGCGCCAAAATATGTTATTTATACCTACCTGCCTATTGTCATTACACAACAAACGAGCCGCGTTTATCGTTATAATATTATTGGTATTGTCAATCTATTTCACACCGATCGTTTCGGTTTAATATTCACCGCACGGTGACCAGATATAAAAATCCCCCCAAAAAAAAAAAAATGTTCACTATAAAACTTGGCTCTTCCTCTATCGTAATAATCATTAGCCAAATGTGTATTGTACCCACTTTGCCCGTGCCGTATATCCAGGGCTTAAAGCGGGAAATAATTACACGGGGGACTCATGTCTCCATATAGTTTTAAGCGTTCCATATATAATTTTATGTATAATGTCTAATGCGTATAGTATATGTAATATACAAAACAGTGATTGTGTAACATACTCATCCCACTTTTATCCCTGAATAATGTTCAAATTTGTAATTTAATTCATAAAAAATTTAAACCACAAATAATACAACATTTTTTAAGAATAACTCGTGTTTTATACAAATTTAACATTTTGAAAGAGAATATTTTTTCTTGTAATATTACGTTGTAAGTAGTGGTTGTCTTTTAAGAAAACTAAAAAAATCATCCAGCCAAAAAATATATACATCATAAGAATTTAGTGTTTTTAGTGCTTTAAATTGTACAAGAAAAAATTCAAATTCTACGCATGGTAGGGTGAGCATGCTCAAAAAAATCACACTTTCACACTTTACCTATATATATATATATATATATATGTTATCACTTATGGGCTAATCGAATACCTATTTATCACAGTATAGCCATTTAAAATAACTAATAAAATCAATTATTTTTACACATTTATTAGATAGTCCATAATTTGTATTAAATACATTTGATGAAAGTTAAGCAACAATTGATAAAAAAATAAAAACCAAGATTTAATCTCAACGGAATTCTGAATTATATTGACCAATGTTTGGTTATAATTGTACCTTACGAATAATTTGTTAAAGGGATGCTTTTTAACCACCATTAGAGGGAGAGGGACTGAGTCCCCCCCCACTTTAACCCCTGCGTATATCCCATAGGTCATATCCGTCTGTGTTAAAATTTATAAATTGTTTTTTTTTTCTATCTAATTATTCTATTATCTTATTATTTGGTGTACCACATGAGTGTAGTGAGTCGATTAAGATACTTTCTGCACTACACAATATAAATAATACAAAATTCGTCCCTGTGAACTAACATCACCACTAGACCGCGCCACCGTTATGATTCATTACGGAGATGTATTAAAATATGCATTTTAAAAATATGTCGAAATTATAAACACATTTATTGAAATCGTCGAAAAATGTTAGCCGACTTGACGTAATTTTTTAAATAACATTTTACATAGAACAATTATTTAAAAAAGGATTTTATGTATCGGGATAACATTGAGTTACAATAATTGTTATTATAGTGATTTATTCAACTATAAAAGAATAATGACGATTATTTAAGAAATTTTGGATAAAATATTTTTACAATAGGAATTTTGTTTCATACTTTTGCTCATATTATTGTGTATAACTTTCTTTTGCTCATACACAATAAAATATTATTTAATAATATACTTAGTACAATGAATTAAAATGTATTTTTCCATCAAACTGTTTTGTACGATCAAGTAAGTGAGGCCAGTTAATAGCAATAGATTTACCAAGTACTCACTTGTATAGTGAAGCACTTTTTGCACTGAACAACAGGGAATATTTTTTTTTTTAAAATCATTTTTTTATTACTTAACTGTCGAAACCTTCAATTTTTGACTTATCGAAAAAATGAAAACGGGGGGCTTTTTTGGGGTCTCCCAGATGTCAAATCACCTATTACTTACTTTTCATGCTGGAACACCCTGTGTATGAAAAAGGAACTGTCAATTATAGAGCTATTATTTATATAATTTAAATTTTAAAAGTAGGATGCCAAGCTGCATAAAAAGTTAATAATTTTAATGGTTTAATGAACCAATCAAAACGACTAAAATTATGTTCATTAGATCTTTACTGAACGTTTATGCAAGACGCAGTCCGCCATAAATGTTTTATATATTATCAATGATACAATTATATAAAACAATTGAAGCAAAAATCAAACTGACTATAAAATGAAGTATAAAATATACCAACATCATCACTAGTTTGTAACAAATCTCTTAAACGCTATGGTCATTTTCAATATTCAAATTTGTATTTAGATTATAGATTTTTATGCAATTTTACAGGTGAACAAAATTGACAGACGATCATTAGTGTAATTCTTTTAATTCTGATCATTTCAATCGTTGGAATAATTAAAAGTATACATTATCAACCAATAAATCCCTGTTTTTAGACTACCTCGACACTTACCGATTTGTAGACGTACCATTATAATTGTTAGTGATGCAATACAATATATTTATAAATTATACAACGAACAAATATCGTCGAGCGATATCATAATTTTTAATTTATAATTGATTAAAGATAGAATATTATTTTCTTTTCCAAGTTCAAATTTAGTGTACTAAGATGGCCGCTTACTATTTTATAATATATAAAATATAATAAAATATAATATATAATGATAATGATGATGATGATATTGACGTTATATCATGTTTTTTTATTGATGTGTAATAATTCGGTAATTAAAACAAAACAATTTTTTTTTTCAAACGATTATTATTTCAGAAATACAAAACTTTTTTGTGATTACAAATATTCCCCGAAAACGTGTGACAACGTTTTTTTTTTTTAATTTAAATACTGTTCACTTAAAATATTTTTGCGTCTACGTGTACATTTGCCCGGATGTAAAAATAAAATGACACGTCCACACATTTTGTTTGACAATAAAGTTGTAAATACACAACTGTTTAAAATATAAAAATCTACACGAGTCAGGTACACATAATAACACGATGATTAATCTACACTGTTATTTGATTTTTCGGTAACAATAATAATAGGTGTATTAATTAGACCCGATTTTGATTTGTCCGCCCACGCCGTACGCGAAGCCCAAATCGTAGAACCATTTGCTCATGATCTCGTTACCGTAAGAATCGATTTCGTCTACGATGTATTGCAACAAAGTGGTGTTCCGCGGTATAAGCTGGTTGATCTTTGCGTTTAAGAAATCATTCCTTAACGTGAACGCAGTCCATTTTTCGTTTTTCGGAAGTTTGCAAAAATTGTAGGTGAACCCAACTACGTTCTTGTTGTACACGTTCGACAGATGCTCGTTGATGGTTTTTGTCTCGTGATCAACCGCGTCCACGGTGGTACCTTGTTCGGACAATTTCGACGAGACAGACGGTCCCAGGGTTAACGTGTACTCGGCCAATTGGTCCAGGGCTGCCATTACACTGTGATTGGGTTTCGACTGAGGCACTAGGTCGAACATAAAGCTCAACGCGTCCAGCATGCATTTAAACCTCGGTGACATGCTGTGCATTTTGATCAGCAGCGAATTGAAACAATCGTAATACACTTGAAACCCGTCGGCCGCACTTTTCACGTACTGGCAGACCCATATGAATTTATTTACGAAAGCCTTGCAATTGAAAACAATCTGGCCGTACTTACACCTGAGCACAGTCCAAATCTCCTCGTATCTCGCCGAAACGTTGGATTCGTCGACCGGCATCCGGTCCGACCATATGGCTTCGAGTATTGCGGAAATGGGATCCGTGACATCACTGCGCATTTTCATTGAGATTTTAACGTCGTCCATGGATTGCCATCCCGAATGATGCACCAACGTGTTTAACTTGTTAGCGAGTTCCAATCGTTGTTGTCTGGGCATTAAGACGATTGTGTCGGTTGAGACCGGCACAATGTGCACGGAACAAAGTAAAGCAACCCAACCAAGTGTTGAAATCGACGCTTGCGAATGCATTATTGTAGTGTAAAAAACAAAATAGCACTATTCGATTAAAAACTTCAACTACGAGAATGGAGATAACCGAAGGGTAAAAAACAAAACACAGCAGTAACTAGTATTATTGGATTGAACACTACAAATACGGTGTGAAAAAAATTGATTTAAATTTATACCAATCATTTTTTCTTCAAACACGTGCCGAGACTATTTGTCAAAAATATTGACGTAGTGCTATTTATTTATACACAACGTTGTTCCGCTTGGATTTATTATAATAAGCACTTGTAATTTACACGTGTCAAAACTCAAACACATATTTAATTAAAATTCAGTTTTAAAGAATAGTTTTAACTTAACCCACGAAAAAAATTATAGATTAAGAGTATGTTTTCCAATATTGGAGGTAAAAACTATGGGAAAGCTTAACAACTACGTTACAAATATCACTTTTGATGTATCAACTTTACGAACGCCTTAGGAGTATAAAAATGCCTTACTCGGATACAAAAATACAAATAAAACTATAACATTAGCTGTCCACATCGAAAAGACCACTGTTCTACTTCATCAAGTGCTAAAACTTTATGTAGGTACTGTCATCGTTACACACAAATATATGCAACTCTCTAAAAATCAGGCAAAACAATAGATTTTATACATTTAATACATTTCAATCAATTGTACAAAAATATAATATCAAGCCATTACAAAACAGAAAACGGCCTGTCACAAGGATCCACATCCAAAAAGTGTAAGGCTTAACCCTTTGAGTCGTAGTGGTATTATATCGAAACCACCTTTTAAATATTTTTTTTTTTGCGATTGTGAATAATTGTGGTATCTTTTTGAAAAAAACGAATGCGTGACTCAAAGGGGTAAGCCTTACACTTTTTTCAATAGCTATAAACAATACATTTAAAGAAATCCCAAAACCTACCAAAAGCGTATGCTTGCCTAAGAGAGTTACATTTACTGCAATGCAAATGGACACAATGTCACTTCAAACTGTATACCTACATGTTTTTGATACTGTCGCAATTCAATTATGGTGCTGAAATTTATAGTTCTGCCAATGAGAAACTTCTAAAAATATTGCATCCCATCCAAACAGAGGGGGCGTGCATAATAACAGGAGCTTTCAGAACAAGCCCAACTTACAACATTTTATGTTGTGTTTGGGCAAGTTTGGTTTTTCATATATTTTATGCATAAAAAAATTAGTTTTTAATTGGTTAAGCTGTTCTGATGGTATTCGTCTCGTATACAGAGTGATTATTTTATCATGAACCAGTCAATATCTCACTGGGTTTAATTAATAATTGCTTTTTTTTATAATGTTCTTATAAAACTTGATCAAAATTTTTTTTTGTTTTTACCCCCCTCTCAACTTGTTTTTTTTGATAGCAACTTTTGAGACTTAAATGGTAACGTATATATTTTATTAACTTTTTAAATTGAGATTAATGTACTTTAAATTTTGAATGGTCGATAACCAGTTTCGGACAACTATTTTTATAGTTATATAAGTTTAAAAGTTAGGATGGGAGAGGAAGTGCGGTTGGGAAATGCGTGCAGATTAAAATCAAAATACACTCCACCTTGCCTCCTGCACTTCACTTAAAAATTCAATAACTTCAAAAATAGTTATCCGAAAGTGGTTATCGACCAGTCAAAATTTGAAGTACATTATTCTCGATTTAAAAAGTTAATAAAATATGTACGTTACCGTTTTTTGAGTTTCAAAAGTTGTTATCAAAAAAACTAAGTTGGCAGGAGGGTAAAAACAAAAAACTAAAATGTGAAAAATCGAGATCACGTTGTATAAAAACAATATGAAAAAAAACATTTCAATTTCTTATTAAACCATATGTTTGGATCAATTATGAAACGTGTCGTTAATGCAGGCCGAGAGGTAATTGAACCAGTATTTATACACTGGATTAATCTCAAACTCTTTGACAAACAAAAAAAAAATCAATTATTTATTAAACCCAGTGAGATATTGACTGGTTTCATAGTAAAATAATCGCCCTGTAGATATCATCCGCTACAACTGCTGAGCAATTGAGCATTGTGTATAGCAAACAAAGGGGGGCGCGTCAGAAACCTTCAAGTGGTGCCCCTGTTAATGTTGTGTGCCCACAGCTAACTAAATATACCAACACAGGTGCTAAAATGGCAATTAATACACAGGACCCTAGTACTTTGGAAGTGCGACGGCGCACAGTGGTCGAAATATAAAATTTGCTCGCCAATCAAATTTTAGAATTTTTTAAAATATTTGTTTACTGAAGAGATTTTCAATGTATTATAATATCAAAGGTAAAGAAATATAATATATTATAATTCGTTGCGAATATCAACTTTTTTACTCTTCCCCTCTACCTCTACCTACTATTACCTAAATTTAAAACTAACGATGAAATTTTTTTTGTTATTATAAGTAAATAAACAATTTGTAAAAAACAGTTTTACTATAAGTTAGAGCAATTACAGCAAAAATAAGAGGAAAAAAATTAAATCTACATTAAATAATTGATGTATAATGATTTATTAATTTAAAAAAAAAAATATTTCTTAACAGCGGTTATTATTTCAGAAATTGAAAACTTTTTTGTATTAAATAATAACTCCCGAAAATGTGTGGTGATTTTTTTTTTTAATTTTATTATTGTTTACTTAAACTATTTCGGTCTACGTGATCAATTATGTCTTCTTTGTCACTGTGTTCAGACAAATTCGACGAGTTTGTCGGCCCTATGGTTAAAGTGTGGATCTGTGGATAGTAAGTTCAAACTAGTTATAGTGGTTTAGAAGATATCGTGGGACCAGCAATAATGTACTGCAGGGTGGATACGATAAGAGTTGATTGTCTGTCTATAAAAATGTACTGTCATAGTTACCCATAAATCGTAATTAACAATGTAATGAAAATATTTTCATTACCTGTTGCCTGTTGATTCACACACACATAGCAACCTAGAAACTGATTACGGCCAAAGTGTAAATTTACCCTTTTTGGGGGGTTTTTCCTTAATGAAAAAAAAAATTTGACTACAGATTTTTGAGAAAATTGTATATGTTATAGTTCCATTTTAGATCTACCTTTGGTCTAATTTTCAGATCTATATCTCTAAAACTTTGCTTGAAAAAGTGAAATAAAGAAAAAGTTCTATCCCTTCTAAGGGAAAGGGTTTATCATATGTTTTTGGTTTGTTAATGTTTATCGATAGTACTACGTTTGAAGAACAATTCATATAAATTTGGAACATTTTCGACTGTTTTTAAAAAAGTTATAGAGTATCGTAGTTTTAAGTTGAAAATTTGTAAATTTTTTTAGGTGTTTTTCTCGATTTTAATGGGGAAGGGGTGACTATTTTAATTTTGGCCTGTTAAAGTACCTTCCAGGTATGATTTCTGATCTGTAGAGTTGCTACACGAAGAAATCGGTTCACGAGATATCATGGGTCAAGACAAACAAAAAAAATGTTTTAAAAAAATCAATAAATAAAAACACATCATTGTAAAAACAATACCTTCTCAGCTCCGCATCGAAGCTAAAATCACATTCTACATATTTTATGAAATATTTGTTAAAAATTTATTTGTTTTTAATATGATTTTGAAAATATAAGTTAAGCTTAATTACTCTTAATACTTATAACCAAGAACTTTATTTGTGTTTGTAAAAGAAAGACTTTTTACTGGACGGTTTAGACTGCATTATCGAAAATGACAGTATCAATTTAATTATACTGATTTGTTAACTACGTGTAATTCATCTTTATTTTAGCGTTCAGAATAAAATGTAATGTTCAATGCGTTCAACATTATTTTAGTTCATAACAATAAGAAAAAGGTATATTGGAAAAATAAATGCATGTATCACAGATATCATATCATTCATATCATATTATCTTTTTAAGTACCTATGCAATAATATGTACATTAGGGCAAATAAATCACCCTATATCTTCTTTTACCACTACCCTTTAAATTAATATTTCCTACTCGACCATTCACTGAACAAATGACTGTGTGGTAAAAAAAACATCCATAGATAGACGTTTAATAATTAATAGTTTCCTTGTCTGTGCATATTGTTGCACGCTATTTTGAAGTATAACTATATCCATGTAATTCTAAAAACATAATTTTTTCATGCGCTGTATGCGTTCTTTTCTATTATTTATGTGTTCCCACGCGTGACCGCTAATGCATTAGACAGAACTTCTTACATAAGTTCAAAAGTTCATAAGTAAATTATTTAAATTTTCCGAGAAATATGACAGTGTACTGGGTAATCCGACTAACGTAAGACACTCATTTTCTCTGAAAATATAAATATTTTGAGAATTTTTTTACCCTAAACATTTAGGTACATATTTTACTATATTTTCCAATATTTAAAAATTTCTATCACCAATCCTTATAAGCCAAAAAGGGGGATTTTTTTTAAATGGCAACATATGTATTTTAATTACATAAACTTGAAGACAAAAAATTTAAAAACATGTTAACGTTTGAATTTTTTATTTTCAGCCATAACCAATGAAGAAATAATAAATTCAAAATCTAACATATTTTTTAATTGTTTTGTCTACAAATTTGTCTAATTAAAAAACATATGTTGCCATTTAAAAAAAAACCAAAAATCCTCCTTTTTGGCTTATTAGGATCGGTGATAAAAATTTTCAAAATATTGAAAAATGTAGTAAAATATGTACCTAAGAGTTAAGGGGAAAAAAAATGCTCAACATTTTTAGAGAACATGAGTGTCTTACGTCAGTTGGATCACTCTGTATATGTACAAAGTGATGACAAAAATCAATAGTTGCTAACATACATTTCTAACAGAATCGTTTGATATGTAAAATTAATCATATAACGGTTAGGTGAAATAATTTTTTTGTTATTTTACTTGAATAATGTGATATGTTTAATTGTGATAATATCAGTGACGCGACGGTACTAATTAAGTGTTACAGGTTTTAAATTTCATAGTACAATTATTTACATTTTAACATCAACAATATTTCCTCAAGTGGAAAGGTGGTTTGTATTTAAAAGCTAGAGCTTAAAATGAAATTAATTAGGTAATTTATAGTTGAAGAAATCTGTGTACCTATGGGTTGTATAGGCTTTGTTAACTTTTTACAGATTTCTGCCGCACATTAATTAATTATAAAATTATAAAATTAATTTTAGTACTATAATCTAAAGATAATACAAGAACCTCGAATGGATTAAACGATTATAATAAAATCCCTACAAATATTCTTAAAGTCCTAACCTAAGTCACGAATAAAAAGTGTCCTAGTTAATGAGTAATTAATACATCGAAGTTAAAATTTTAAACTGGAATTTATTGATCGAAAATCTAGGCTTTGTGAATTTATTTTGTGTTACTTTACAGATAATCCCACCTACTCTGACTGAAGTACAATAAAACATCTAGTTAAATCCAAGCCGTTTTTTTTAACAAATTTATGATAACATCGACGTCAAGTAAGCCTTGGCAATATTTCTCCTCGATGGTTGCTAGAGCCGATCCGTCAGCTATACCTCCTCCTCACAAAATTAATTCTTCAAATTCGCAAGACATTGGTTCAACTAAACAGCTGAGCGAAAAGAGGACAACATTCCTCAACATCCACCTTTCCGAAAATTAAAAAAAACTTTTTACTGCCGATATGATTTATATTTTTTTTTTTAGTTTACCACCTGTTAAAAAACCAGTCGGAAAACCCTTGCAATACTAGAGATAACAGATGCCAACCTGGAGAAGTGGTTATGATGCGGCGAAGATTCAATGATATATTTTCCCCTCATTATGCTCTCACAAAATAAATCATCATTTCAGCTACAAAATGGCAATCTCATTTTGTTTTTCGCATTTTTGGAATTTCTTCTTAGGTAGCAATTTTTCAGTATGGCTTTTATAGTCCTAGAATTTTTTACCGGTGCCAATTTGACCTACATATAATTTTTTCTTATTCAAATGGGACACTGCAATTGATTTCTGTGCATCGAACTATTAAATAATAAATTCTGTGTAGCCTCTACAGCAAACGTAACATATAATTTGCTATATAGGACTTTTCAAATGTATCCATATAATTGCTTGCAGTGGCACCCTTGAGTGATAATTGCGCCAATTTAGGTTTCAGTTGTTCTTCGGCAAAGCCTTACAAACAACGTTCTCTTAACGTGGACTCGTATAGTATTAACAGCTATCATCTCTCATCAACGTATTTATCAACATTTTAAGACAGTCCAAGCACATCTGTAACCAGGTTCGTAGACACGAATAAGATTAATTATCTTCTATTAAATTGATATTTTCAAATTCTTAAGTTTTTTCATAATTCTTGAAATTAGTGCATCCGTACAAAATTTTACGAGTTTAAAATTTGTTAAAGATTCTCGATAAAAAAGTAAACGTGAGATCTTTATGAACATAAAGACTAAAGTATTAAGATTTAGATAACTAGTTTTTTACAAATCTAATCAAAAATCCCCAATGGTCAAATCTCCAAAGTTTCCATCGTAAGTTATATAAATTAAAGGTAATTTCAATAATTCTTAATAGGACGCTACCCAGGCAATGTCTAAGGAGTAAAGTATAGGCAATTTTTCGAAAAATCTTAAAATAGACTTTGGACTAAGTATACTAGTTAATACAGCAATGAGGATACTTTGCTGATTGCCAATTTTTTATCTGACTATCACAGTAATTTCTATAGGATAAATTACAATTTTTTTTCCATAAAAACTGCTTTGCGCGGGACAAGCATGCGAGTATGCGTGTATTAACTGAAAATTTACTAAATGATCACAATGTATAGAGAAATACTTTGTCCAGGGGTAGCATTTTAATTTTTTCGATATCTATATTTTATATTTAAAAAAAAAAATAAATAAATAAAAAATAATAGATAAAGTTCTTCACTATCTATTGTAGAAATTGTATATGGCTACACTAAACACCCTGGACAACTATTTATTACTACCTTATATTTATCTACCTTTAATATATGCTACGATATTTGTAAATTATAATGAGTATTTATTTATTAAAAAAAATGTTTAGTTTCAGGTGATCAAGAGAATAACAATATGGGTGATTCGATGAACGTTGACAAAAGGCTAGCCATCAATGGTTTACTCTTAAAATTATTCCATATGACACTGAGAAAAAAAAACATATTTTATGTATTTTTCTTGTATACCGCTCTGGTATTTGTTTATAGTGTTTTTGGACTTCTATATAGTATCTATCACGGTAACGTTAATGGCGAGAGACTTGGTCAAGTAATAGTGATTTATGCTAAATATTTCCTTACAATATTCAAATTCGCAACATTATTCCGAAATTCTAACCGAATATTAAAGTTATTAGACATAACACGTATTGATTTTTTGGTTAGCGGTCTGTGTCATTTTATAGTGGACAATCTTTTAAAATTAAATAAAAAGTTTTATAATGCTTACCTTTATAGTTTGGGGTTCATCTACGTGTTTTGGATATTTGTTCCTTCACTATCTATCATTTTAAAGTCCATTGGAGATACAACTAACTCTGCTATAACATATTTCTACTATCCCCTTTCTGAAAAATCGTATGAAAAATACTATGGCCTTCTTTATACAAACGAAATAATATGTTTCGCTATTTGTTTTAAATACTTCGAATATTTGTTTGATTTACTATATTTCACACTATGCGCAGCTATAGTCACTCAATATGAAACTATAACATTAGGATTAGAGACATTCGGTCACGACAGATACCCAAAAAGTAAGTAAATGGATTCATATTGTCACTAAAATTAATATATTTTACTTATATCGATAAACTGGACGAAATAGTTTATTATGACAAGCACGTATGAAAATGATTCTTAACATTATAAGAACTTGATTTATTAATAAGGGTTTGATAGAGTTTTTAAATTATTACTTTTTCTGAATTGTATTAAAGCTTTTATATCTCTTAAAAGTTTAATAAAAATGTAAAGCGGACAACTATAACGGAAAACTTGTTTAATAACCGAAAAAAGTTAAAGCAATGTTATTAGAGTTTGTAACAATTTAATCAGTTGACTAGTATTGAGATTACTTTTTTACAATTCCATTTGCCATAAATTATTCATAGGTCGATGTATTAAGATATATAAATATTAAAAAATAATACACAGCCAATGCTTCATAAAATATCTAATCTAATTCGTTGTTAGTATCTTGGAATAACTTTTAATTTTACTTATTAATTATAATGATAATAATTACGATAAAATTATTTAGATCAACAGATCCAAATGTATGAAGAGTTGAAAACTATAATTCAAGATAGTCAAAATGTTCGTTTGTAAGTATAAATTATTTATTATTACATTTGCTAATTAAATTTTTTTTAAGGAAGAACCAAACGAATTAGGTTTTGACATATGAAACATATTATTTTTAGCTGTATGAAAGAATTTTATTCTATAGTCAGTCCAGTCGTATTATTTCAAGTAGCTGTTTGTTCCTGTTGTCTCATAACATCTGCTTATTTTATATCATTGGTAATATACTATTTACTATAGTTATTTATATGGATAAGACTTTTCATTTTACAACTATTTTAAAGAACACGTACATTTCTTATGTTTTGTTAGCAATGTTTGACAAATTCAATCGATTATGCCAAATTGTCAAAATTTATTATAAGTTTTACCGTATACGGTATACAATTGTTCATGTTAACTTATACTTTGGACCTTATAAATGAAAAAGTAATACGGAACAAATCTTAAAATATCGCTAAAATAATACTAATTGTAAGGTTATATGGATTTAGAGAGACGGTATCCACTTTGGATTGTACAGTTGTGATTGGACGTCAATGGATATTCGTTTTAAAAAGTTGTTGCTTTTAGCAATGCGAATGAACAGTGCAACTTCACTTGAAATTAAAGCAACGCCGAATAAACCTATAAACTTGGAGCTATTTTTGAGTGTAAGTTATAAGTTTTATAAGATGTTGCAAATTTAAAATTTTTAATGATAAATTCCAATGGTCATGAACACTTTTACATTAAGAATAATACTAGATGCCCAGAAAATCTAGTAAACTCAGATGATCTTATAGATTAAAATTTAAGAACACTTTCTTACGATTTCAAGTGGTTGAATATAGTTTCGAATTTTATCTTTGATGCGGAGCAGTGATACTATTCGTTTCACAGCCATGTGAGCTTTTTTTGTGCCCTCATACACTGTAACTATTTTAACTGGACCAATTCCTTCGAGTATAAATCATAAATTTCATCTAGTTGGTATTTTAGGTGAATGGGGGGGAGGGAGGGAAGTTGGAAAAGTTTACTTCTTCCCCCTTGAAATTTAAAAAAATAAAACCCTATGAGTTTTCTGGAAATTTTAACGTATACCTTTTCTAAATCTATAAATACCGTAGACAGTTTTCTTTTCTTCTCCCTTTATTTCTCTCTATTCCCATTATTTCAGACACCACTGTACTCACTTGCTCGGATAAAATCATTTCCAAACAAAAACTTTGATGCTAATTACCAACACTGCACCTTACTTTTATACATTCTTACGGTGCTTCGTTTGGACTGATTTGAAAATACTAAACACTGATTCGCATTGAAGCGTTTATTTGAAAGTGATTTTATCACTATTAGTTGTATTAATTCCTGTCATCTTGTGACCTCCCCGTCGTCACTATGTTTCGAACATACTTTGCTGACTTTTCAATCATAATAACACTAATTATAGATAACTGAGAAGGTATTGTTTTTACAATGGTGTGTTTTTATTTATATTTTGCTTCTGAACTGCTATTTTGTATACAATTTAAAAACATCATAAACAATTCCTAGTTAAAATTAACAGAAACGCCCACAAAACAATAAACTGCAATGCACTTTAGTTTTTTTTGTATAGTCGAATTTTTACTTCATCATCTTAGCCTTACACTTCCAACCACGTGGGGTCGGTCACCCTAGTCTTTCATCCCCATGGAGCCTTATCTTCTACATCTCGTCCAATCCCCCAGAAAGTCTCATATCGCTCTCTATTCCGTCTGTGAATCTTTTTTTCAGTTTTCCTATCTTTCTCTAAACTTTTATCTTCAGTACAATTTTCACTGCCTCGGCCTCATCCCTCCTCATAACATGACCAAACCATCTCAACCTTCTCTTTCTCATTTTTCCCTTAATGGCTACAACTTTTAAACTCCTCCTTATGTATAAACTTCTATTCTATCCTTCTCTACTCTATCCCTTCTTCTTCTTAATTTCTTATTCAATCCTTCGTAATCTCGTTAAATACTATTAAGAACAAGTGAGGACTCAACGCCGAACCTTGAAGCACACCTTATACTAAAATCTGATACCTAAATAATAATTCATAAAAACTATGACCTCTCCAATCTCAATATGGTCCATCCCCATTACGGTGGTTTAATAAAATTTCACATTTTATATACTTCCTTTTATTTATGTAAAAATCAAACTTTACAATAAACCTATTATTACCTATAATATGTATGTATTTAACATGCCCTTAGGTACATGTATGGTGAAATGCTGTATATGTGTTTTATTGTTAACTTATGCAATGATATTTCTTTAATATGTAATAAAGATTATATAATCTTATAAATTGTGTTTAGGTACTACATTCATCGTACACTATAGTATCATGTATGCTGAACGTCAAGTTAGAAAGTTCAGCAGACAACTAATTGTGTAAAAGCCAAGTTATACTGTTTTTGACAACAGCTAGTATTTCATCACTCAGAATTGGTGGTTGACTATTGAAAATCTAGAATTAGAGTATATTCGATTGTTAATCAATTACTTAGTTATTATTACATATTATTTTCAAAAGCACATTAAATGTTTTTTTTTTTGTATCACGTACTATTGTAAATGTAATAAAACACTTTGTTAGTTAATAAATATAAGTTTAACACAACGTTTGAACTGAAAGTATAATTTGTTTTATTTATGTATTTTTATTTTATACTTAATTACTAATATGACTTTAACCAAATTTCCAATGCATTTTAGCTTTTGGAAAAGGAAATAATAATACATTATTGTGTTGGGGGCAATTTATTTTTTATTTGTTCTGTAGTATTTGTCCTTGGATGCTATTATAGTGAATAAAATATATCCATAACTTTTTCTCCAATCATAAAGAAAATCATCATTAAATAATTTTGTTGGCTTAATCTAATTAACATTTAATGAAAAAGTAATGAACATTTTAATAAACCTTTAAAATGTATTAGACATTTTTCAATTCAACAAAAAGTTAAATAATAACAAATTTCGTTAAACATTAATAAAGCTAACTAAGAGTCCTAACAGTTGGAATTTTTTTATCAATAACTTTTTTTAAGGATAAATGTTTGAAAGTAAACATATTAAAGGTGGATCATAACAAAGTATGTTGGCGCAACTAAGGAGGGAAATTGGAAAGTTTTTATTAAACGTGGTCTCAATTTTTTTTTACCACATTCCCAATTTAGTTTTTTTGGTAGCAACTTTTGAAACTAAAATGGTAACGTAAATATTTTATGAATTTTCTAAATTGTAAACAGTGTACTAAAAATGTTGACAGGTCGATAACCAGTTTCGGACAACTTTTTTGAAAGTTAAAAGAGTAAGTAAACCAAAATCAATTGTCCCCTCTAAAAAATGTCTGCTATATTTGCCTGAGGTATAACAAACTTCGCGGTAGGGTACTCCACAAACGTGATTAGAAGTTTGCTGCTTATTTTCCAACTCACGTTTAGGGTCTGCTGGTGGGACTGGATTTGCTTCAGTCATGTTGAACTTCTTCAATACGCGTTGAGAACTTTTGGTCCATATTTATTGATCCATCTGTTTTTTTTTAAATTTATTTTCCTTATGGCTGAAGTTTTAAACTATCTAGCAAAATCTAGAAAATGCATTATTTTAATAATGACACATTTTTTTGTCCTCAGATATTTTCTGGTGCTAGCATTTCTAAATTTGGTAATTCAATTTTCTTGTTTTAAATTTGCTTAGCAAATACTAGCAAATTCAAAGGAAATATACAGGGTGATTCATTACGGACTTTTCCAAGATTTTTTGGTACGCATTGTACTATATTTTTTAATATTTAAAAATGTTTTATCACCAATCCTTGTAAGCCAAAAAGGGGGATTTTGGTTTTTTTTTTTTAAATGTCAACATATGTTTTTAATTTCATTAATTTGTAAACAAAAACAATTTTAGCGTTTGAATTTTCATTTATTTGTTCATTTGTTATGACATTATTAAGATACTACATTTTCTTTTAACAATTATCATACTTCTTCGGTTTTCCAAAACCGGTAGCACATAAAACTCATATTCATGTTCACGTAGACATAGGTTTTTATCTACAAACTACCTATTCCTACACATGTTGGTTTTACATTTGGTATGACTTTATAAAGATTTGAGATTTTAATTGTAATTTTTTAATATTTTCACCGTTACTACAAAGACGAGTAGTTTTATTAGATCGCATAAAAATAATTTGACGTGTTACCGTACTTCGTATCCTAATCAGATATAATAAATAACGACGCATTATGATATGTTGTAATATTAGTATGCGTTTGGGAAGACGAAAGGTAAGCGTAAAGTCCTATGATGGACTTAACACTTAAACTTGGGTTCAAAATCTACTATTCGTGATTATAGTTATCACAGATGACAATCTAGTGTCTACACATTACATAAGGTACCACGGACTAATTAAGTGACCAGTATTCATATATTATATTGTTAATACAAATTCGCTCATTTTTTTTAATATTACCTCTTTCAACTAACACATTTTGACTTTTCAAATTTTTTCTATTAGTGAAATAAGAAATTACAAACTTAATTAAAAAATTCAAGTAAATTCATTTCTTTCTCTATAAAACGCTGTAATTCTATTAATTTGTATTGAATGAGTTCAGTAAATCAAGTGAATACTTCTTTTGAACTGTTTAAAAAATAAATAAATTAAAATCAGTATTTTAGAGGTTGAACAATTTTTAATTTATTAGAATTAATATTGTTTTTGTTTCATAAATTTAATTTGATATTTTTAAAATAGTGATATTTGTAATTTTTTAATTTATTGTTAATTTATTAATATTGTATTAGTCAAATACTTCTATCGACAGTCAAAAGGTAGTACTGTACTAATAATGTTATTTTTTATTTTGTACTATCAATTCGTAGTTGAAATTTATCAATAGAATTATTTTATTATGTGTTATAAATGACTAAATGTTGTAAAGTACACATAGTCAAATATTAATTAAAACTGTTTTTTTACTCTCTTTAAATGTAAGGAAATTGTCGTATACGCCTTACAGCGAATATTATTTACAACCAACAATATATAATTTTCATCATTAAACAATTTTTAACAATCAGTAAGCAATTTTTTTTTGTTTTAACAACATCATTATACGTAAGTATAATTTATTGATTTTAAAAATGTTTGTATTTATATTTAGACATAATAATATAATATACATATATTACATTATATATTATATGTGTGTGTATAAAATCATACAAACTTGTCAAATTTAGATACTGACCAAGGCACATTTAAGCAATATCTATTTTTTTTTTAAATATCGCTACTTTTAAATAACCTTAGCAAAACGTACCCGTTATAGTAGTCTAATATTATAAGTAGTCTAAGTTAAACAATGTCTTTTTTTTATAAGATTAGTCTTATTATTTTTGAATGTATTACGCTATTGATTTGTAGTGATTAAGTATAAGGTAATTAGTGAAGAAAATTATAAAAATAAATATAGGAAAATACTGATTATGAAATAAAAATAAATAGATTCAGCTGTTTTAAATCAACTTTCTGGTTTAAAATTTTTGAATTTACCATATTTGATTTTAAAGTTCTTTTAAACACACTTATTATAACATAATATGTCTTATAAGTTATAACAATAGTGAGTGCGTACTCATAAAAGGTTTAGAAATATAAAAATTATTAAATTTAATAGATATTAATAAAATAAAACATTGTTGAAACATGTCTCGTTGAAGTACCCAATAAATTTAGAGTGTTGATGGAATTATAGATAATGAAATAGTTTATTAACAAGCAGTACCAAGCTAGTGTCTAAGATGGCTAGTAAACATATTATCAAGTTTCTGGCTAATATTTTAGCGTTATCATAATATCTGGCCTAAAACAATTTATAGGAATACGATCTCTTAAATTATTGAATTTATTTTTCAGTCCTAGTTTAACTCCATTACAACCCCCAACACCATTTCCACACCCAACCCCAAAAAATTCTATGAATATCGGAACTACCGACTTAAACTTTAACTTGATGATAAACTAAACGTTTTGGTATTTATAATAACCGACAAGATTACCAAACTTAACTGTGATGAATTTTTTTGGACATTCTTTATAACGCAGTTTACAAACATCTTAAGTTATATTATAATAATAATAATAATAATAATATATATTTAACGCCCCGAAGGCAAGAGTGTAACATTCAAGTAACTAGATCACAGATTAATAATTATAAATTATAAACAGTATCAATAAGGAAAACATATTTATAACAACGATAACAAACAAAATATATAAATGACAAAAATTGGACGATTAAGTATAAATGAGCCTAAATCAGTTGTGGGTAAGAGCCAATTTTAATTCAAGAAGGGAGTCATGAAAGACATCAAAAGAGGGAGGTAAGTTATTAAAGGTAATACAAATGCGGTTAATAGGAGTGAAAAAACTATAATTTTGGCGGTGGAAACTAACATGAAAAGTTGGACGTAGGCGAGAGTTGTAGGAAGGAATATGGAATAACAATTTACTTAGGAGTTCAGGACTATCGATAACATTATTAAGCAACTTGTGTATAAAAATTAAATCATTTAACTTACGTCTATATGCGAGCATATCGAGATTTAACAAATGCAGAACGGAATTTCTATGTTCAGTTTGCATATTAAATTTAAAGCTTACTGTACGCAAAAAACAGTCTTGGACACGTTCTAAGTCATTAGTAAGTCCGTTTTGGACTGGATTCCACAATATGGAGGCATATTCTAAAATTGTACGAACTAAACAAATATACAGGGTTCTAATGCACATTAAATTTGAAAAATTATAACAATTTCTCCTAATGAAACCTAATGTTTTTAATGCTTTTAGTTTTATATTTTGGATATGCTGATGAAATGATAAATCATAAGAAAAATAAACACCAAGGTCTTTCAGCTGTTTAACATTTTGTAAAACTCGATTATTAATTAAGTATTGGGCTGAAGTAGGGTTACGGCAACGGGAAAATGATATTTTCATACATTTTTCCGCATTTATTGAAAGACCATTGTTCAAACACCAGTTTTCAAATTTATTTAAGTCGTCTTGGAGTTTAGAACAGCCAGCCTCAGATGTAATTTCCATGTACATTTTTAGGTCATCCGCAAACATTAGACATTTACAATGATTAAAAATATTCGGGATTTCATTAACAAACAATAAGAAT
The DNA here is from genome assembly GCF_023614345.1 of Adelges cooleyi. NCBI lineage: Eukaryota > Metazoa > Arthropoda > Insecta > Hemiptera > Adelgidae > Adelges > Adelges cooleyi. The sequence goes on from NW_026096063.1 coordinate 23,569, forward strand.
AAAATGGGTGATAAATGACCTCCTTGAGGTACGCCTGAGCTAACATTAATTACGTGGGATACTTTTGAAGCTAATTTTACTTGCTGAGTTCGATCTGTTAAATATGATTTTAACCAGGATAAATAAGGGTCCCTGATACCTAAAACACTCAATTTAGTTATTAACAAATTATGATTCACAGAGTCAAACGCTTTCCTCAAATCAGTGTATATACTGTCAACTTGGCCACCTTTCTCAACAATTGAACTTAAATCAGAATAATATTCTAGTAAATTAGTTAAGGTAAATTTACCAGGCATAAACCCATGTTGCTGACTAGAAATAATATGATTAACCCTAACAGAAAGCTTAGAGTATAATATTTTTTCAAAAAGTTTAGGTAATGCACTCAATTTAGAAATGGGCCTGTAATTAACAATATTGGCCTTGTCGCCCGATTTAAAAATGGGTGTAAGGTAGCTAACTTTCCAACATGAAGGAAAAATACCTGTCTTCAGTGATAAATTGAATATGTAGTGTACTGGTATTGTTAACACATAAACGCAATTTTTTAAAACTATTGTTGGAATCTTATCAGGGCCAGGGACAAAGTCATTTTTTAAAGACATAATGCCCTCAAAAACTTCAGTTAAAGATATATCGAAATTAGATATGTCTAGTAAATCTTGGTTTGGTAAATTACGTAAGTCAACACTAGTGACAGGCATTGTATCGTTTGAGTAAACCGTAGAAAAGTAATTGGCAAATAAGATAGAAGCATCTTGGGTGTTATCAGCAATAGTGTTTCCATAACGCACTGTGTCAGGCAACACATTTAGATTTTTCCTATCATTAACAAAATTCCAGAAGGAACGAGGATTGGTAATTAGATTATTTTGGATTTTTAGTAAATAATTATCGTAACATTGCTTGGAGAGTATTTTGCACCTACGGCGGACATTTACAAATTGATCTAGGATTAAAGGATTACCTGATTGTTTAAAGTGTTTATGTAACTTTTTCTTATAGCGAATCATATTTCTTAATTCAGAAGTGAACCAAGGGGGGAAAGCATTTACTCCTTGATAGGAAGTAAATTTGGGAATGAACAAATCCATGGCACTTAAGACAGTGTCATTAAAAATAGTTGTGGCTGTATTTACGTCCTTACCATTGAAAATGTAAAGCCAATTCACCATTGCCAAATGAGAACAAAGAGCTGGAAAGTCAGCGCGTTTGAAATTATATTTACATACAGTTAAATTCATAGCCTTAAGTTTAGGATCAAAATTATAACTAATATTTAACGGAGGGTGGTAGTTATCAATAGGTAATAACGCATCTGAACTTTGAATGACAACAATGTTATTTAAGTTTGAAAACACTAAATCTAAGGTAGAATCGGTTTTATTATGTATCGAGTTAAATTGACGAAAGTTTAAGCGCGCAAAGTTTTCAATAATCACTAGCGATTGCGGTGACAACGGCCCGTCCACTGACAGACCAAGCGAGTCATTACTGATGTGAACGTTTGGTAAATTATAGTCTCCGATAAGCAATATGTTAGCTTTATCACCACGATCAGATAAAATCCACTCTACCGTTTGAACATGAGATAAGTACATGTCCACTACGCACAAAGGAGGTAAATAAACAGAACCGATAATAAGTTTAGTGTTGTAAGAATTTACCGATATAAATAGTTGTTCGACATTATTGAACGGAATAGATATTAATTCAGCAGTATACTTTTTACTTATACAAATCATAACTCCACCACCTCTATTATGAGAACTAGTATTAATATTTCTATCAAGCCTAAATATATTATAATTATAAAGGCCTAGCTCGTCATTTGAGATCTCATTATTTAACCAGATTTCTGTAAAAACGAGGTAATCATAGTCATAGCAAGGAACATTACATCTAAGTGAATTAAGTTTAGTTCTCAGACCTCTAACGTTTTGGTAATAACCCACAAAAGATTTAGACATAGAATTCTAATTTACAAAAGAATTATATTTATTTATTAAAGGAGCGTTGGGGCGGCTAATTAGTTTTTTTTCGATAGTTGAGGGCAACCGTTCACGTATTTAATAAACCATCCTTGTTCACCAGTAGACTTTTTGGAGTTGATAATCGACTTCATTTCGAATAACACAGACCGTTGGTATTGAGTCATATCCGTTGAAATTCCAACATGTTTCCATTGAGCGGAATTATTGAGTTTAGACTTACATTTCAAAACAGAATGTACATCTTGGGTACTGGACAATTCAACCAAAATAGGTCTAGGCTTCGATCCGATTTTTCCGATTCGAATTATTTTAGAGATAGATACCGAAACTGACAAAATATGTAGTAAACTATTTATAGTCTGAGATAAATTATCCGACAACTCCGACAAATTATGCAACAACTCTGTCGTTTGATCAGTCCATTTTATTGTTTTCTTTTATTAATTAAGCTAATTACATAAACAGAAAATATTAAATCAAAATTTCTATATTTTGTTTAAATTATTTGAGCACAGATAAATATGTATTGATATATTAAATATATTCTAACATTACTAAAAAATAATGGCGACGCGTCACGACGGTTTTCCACACAAATATATGCACTTGTGCGAATGAAACTTTAGGGTTATTATTCACATTTTACTTTATAAAGTATTAAAATTGTTTTTTAATAACATAGTACTGTGTTGTTACTTACAGAAACAGTAACAGTAACAGTAGAGTATTGAAGTAGTAGTACTTAGTACCAGTAGAGTGTTGAAAGTAGAAAAAAAATGATAACTATATTAGAGACCATTACTGCTGTAATAACTGTTAACGACAAAATGTATTTATTATCACCAAAGCAGTTATTTTTTTGGTTACGTTTTGCACCACGTTATACCATCATGTGCCATTGTCAACTTGATCCACATAAAAAAGGTATGGAATGTACATGGTGCCGTCGTGTTTCTCCTATCCGTTACATCCAAAAAAAAATCTTTAAACATGTATAATAATGTTTAATAAGTAATAAGTTAAAATCTAACCAGTCTTAAATGGCAGCTTCGTTAAACGATCAAAATGAAAAATTAACGGTGAAAACAAACAACTACGATACATTTCTCAATACTGTTACCAAGTTATTGGAGGACAATACAACATTAAACGAACAGCTACTAAGTCATGAATACAAAGCGTCCTTGTTAACGAACAATAAATACATACAAATTTATATTGTAAATTGTCATTTATTGATCGAAAATCTAGGTTTTGTAAATTAACTTTATTTAAGTACCAGATAATCTCACCCACACGATAGCAATTTTTTTAGTTTGACCTATAGTCTTAGCATTTTGACCTACATAACATTTTTTCTTATTCTCACGGGACATTGCAATCGATTTCTACAAACATTGAATTATTAAATAATAAATTCAAATGTAGCCTTTACCGCAGGGTTAACATATAATTTATAATATAGGACATTTGAAATTGCGTGCAGTGGTTTACCCTAGAGTGATTTTTTTCGCCAATTAAGGTTTCAGTTGTTCTTCAGCAAAGCCTTACAAACTACGTTCTCTTGTAGTGGACTTGTATGGTTATCTAACAACTATCAACTCTCATCAACGTGTTTATCAACATTTTAAAACAGTATAAGCACGTCTCAAAACAGGTTCGTAGACATGAATAAGATAATTTTCAATTTTTATTTCACACCGACATTTCTATGGGGATTTGTTAATAATTAGAATATTGTCTTCTATTAAATTGATATTTTCGAATTCTTAAGTTTTCCCGTAACTCTTAAAATTAGTCTAAAAATATAATATCTAAAATATCAAAAGATGTACTACACCACTAGAAGATTAAAAGTGCATCCATACAAAATTTTAAGAGTTTAAAATTTATTAAAGATTTTGATTTAAGCGATTTTCGATAAAAAAAAGTTAACGTGAGAACCATATGAACATAAAGACTAAAATAGTAAAATTTCGATACCTAGTTTCTCATAAACTTAATAAAAAAATCCTCAATGGTCAAATTTAAATGAAGTTTCCAACTTAAACTTTATTCATAAAGTTTCTAAGCAAAACTTAGTGCATGATAGAATATTTCAGTTTTAAACAACAAACTATGTATTGAAAATGCTTTATTATATAAAAAAGTCTTGTTAACAAATATTTTATCTATTATAACGCGAGTAACAATTTATTAATACCTCATATTTATCTACCTTAACAATATGATACGATAATTTTATATTGATAATGAGTATTTAAATATTAAAAAAAATGTTTAGTTTCAGGCGACCAAAAGAATAACAATATGGGTGATTCGATGAATGTTGACAAGAGGCTAGCTATCCAAAGTTATCTCTTAAAACTTTTCTATATGACAATAAGAAAAAAAAATGTATTTATTGCTATATTCTTGTACACAGCTTTAGTATTTATGTACAGTGTACTTGGCCTTCTTTATAACATGTACTATGGCAACGTTGTCAGTAAGAAAGCTATTGCAATAATAGTGATTTACACTAATTATTACCTTGCTATACTGAAATTTGCAAAATTATTCCGAATGATAAATATATTAGACATAACACGTATTGACTTTTTGGTTAGTGATCTATGTCATTTCAAAGCGGACAATCTTTTAAAATTAAATAAAAAGTTTTGTGATTTCTACATTTCTGTGATGGGGATAGTCTACTTGTTTTGGATAGGTGTTCCTATGCTATCTATCATTTTAAAGTCCATCGGAGATAGAACTAACTCTACAGGACGTGTATTTATAACATATTTCTACTATCCCCTTTCGGAAAGTTCGTACGAGAAATACGTTGGCATTCTTTATACGAACGAAGTAGTATTCGTAATCGTTTACGGATGCTTCGCTGTTATGTTTGATTTACTATATTTCACAATATGCGGAGCCATAGCCACTCAATATGAAACTATAACATTAGCGTTAGAGACTTTTGGGCATGACAGAGATACAAAAAGTAAGTAAATGGTTTTGTGTTGTCATTAAAATAAATATAATTTCTTTATATTGGTGTCCATAATTAACTCATAACATATTTTAATATGATATTTCGTATTTCTTGCTTTGATATTTCTTAAAAGTTTAAAGCCAACAGCTATAATGGACAACTGAAAAAAATTAAGAGCAATGTTGAATTAGTGCTAATAGAGTATATAACAATATGATAAGTTGACTAGTATTAAGTGTTTAAATTATTTGTTGGTCGATATATTATAAGAGATATAAATAATACAAAACATTGTTTTTTAAATAATACGAAACCAGTACTCTATAAATTATAAGTTGACAACTATGCAATGTTAAATAGAGTATGTAACAATTAATTCAGGGGACTAGTATGAAGATTACTTTTTACAATTCCATTTGCCTTAAATTATTCGTAGGTCGATGTATTAAGAGATATAAATTAAATTTTTTAAATAATACAAAACCAATGCTCAAAAAAATATCTAGTCTACATCGTTGTTAGTTTCTAAACCTAATTTTAATGATACAATTATTTAGATCAACAGGTCCAAATGTATGAAAAGTTGATAACTATAATTCGGGATTGTCAAAATGTTCGTGTGTAAGTGTGACTTATTTATTATTACTTTTTAGTAATTTGATTTTTTAGGAAACACATAACGACTATTTGACATATGAAACATATTGTTTTAGCTGTATGAAAGAATTTTATTCTTTAGTCCATCCCGTCGTATTACTTCAAGTAGCTGTTTGTTCCTGTTGTCTCACAATGACTGCTTATTTTGTAGCACTGGTATGATACCATTTACTATAGTTATTTATATGAACTAGACTATAAACTTTAAAACTATTTTGTCAAACATGTACATGTTTTATGTTTTATTAGCAATTTTTGACAAATTCAATCGATTATGCTAAATTATTACAATTCATTATAAGTTTTTTGCTATACGGTATACGATTGTTCATGTATACTTATACTTTGGACTTTATAAAGGAAAAAGTAATGCGCAACAAATGTTGAAATATCGCATAGTTGAAACTAATTGTAAGGTTATATGAATTCAGAGAGACGGTATCAACTTTGGATTGTACAGTTGGGATTGGACGTCAATGGATATTCGTTTTAAAAAGTTGTTGCTTTTAGCAATGCGAATGAACAGTGCAACTTCACTTGAAATTAAAGCAACGCCGAATAAACCTATGAACTTGGAGCTATTTTTAAGTGTAAGTGATAAGTTTTAAAAGATTTCGGGAATTTCAAAATTTTAATGATAAATCCCAATGGTCATGAACACTTTTACATTAATAATAACACTAGGTGCACAGAAAATCTAGTAATCTCAGATGATCATATAGATTAAATTTAAGAACACGTTCTTACGATTTCAAATGGTTGAATATAGTTTCGAATTTTAGCTTCGATGCGGAGCAGTGATACTATTCGTTTCACAGCCATGTGAGCTTTTTTTGTGCCCTCATACACTGTAACTATTTTAATACTGGACCGATTCCTTCGAGTATAAGTCATAAAATTCATCTAGTTGGTATTTTAGGTGAATGGGGGGGGGGAGTGGGAAAAGTTTACTTCTTCACCCTTGAAATTAAAAAAAATAAAACCGTATGAGTTTTATGGAAATTTTAACGTATACCTTTTCTAAATCTATAAATACCATGGACAGTTTTTTTTCACCCTTTATTTCTCTCTATTCCCATCGTGCCTCGACACCACTGTACTCACTTGCTCGGATAAAATCATTTTCAAATAAAATCTTTGTTGCTAATTACCAACACTGCACGTTACTTTAATACATTCTTACTGTGCTTGGTTTGGACTGATTTGAAAATACTAAATACTGATTCGCATTGAAGCGTTTATTTCAAAGTGATCTTATCTAACTTTTTGTTGTAAGACTTCCTGTAAACCTGTGACCATACTGTGCCCCAACCCCACTATGCTCGGTCCCCATTATACCCCGAACCAACTATACTATATAGATTTGATTATTACATAGAATATAATAAACATTGTATAAATAACACACGTGTAATATGAATAAACTAGACAGATAGATGGAAACCAGAACCCTTAGATAAAATGTTATTTCAATTAACTTCTATATATATATATATATATATATATTATCACTTCTGGTTAAAATAATTCATAAAAAAAAGTTCATAAAACTTCTGACTTCTCCAAGCTCAAAATGTTCCGTCCCCATAACGATGGTTTCTTTTTATTTTATATTCCTCATGTAATAAAGATTAATCAATTTTATAAACTGTTATTTAGGTATTACATTTGTCATACACTGTAGTATCATGTATGCTGAACGTCAAGTTAGAAAGTTAAGCAGATAACTAATGTGTAAAAGCCAACTTATATGGTTATTGACAACAGCTAGTATTTCGTAACTCAGAATTGGTGATAGAATATTGAAAATCTAGAATTAGAGTATATCTGATTGTTGATCAATTACTTAGTTATAATTACATATTATTTTCAAAAGCACATTAAATGTTTTTTTTTGCGCACTATTGTAAATGTAATAAAACACTTTGTTAGTTAATAAATATAATTTTAACACAACGTTTGAATTTCTATTAAGAGTATGATTTGTTTTATTTTTTTTATACTTAAATATTAATATGACTAAGCTTACTCCCAATGCATAGAGTATGGTATTTAGTTAATGCATATTAGCTTTGTAAATAGGTAGCAATATTACATTATTTCGTGTAATTTATTTTTTAATTTTAATTTGATTGATTTCTACTGGTAATAAAAAAGTAATAAACATTTTAATATACTTTTAACATTAATTCTTGTACTGCATTACTTAAAGCCATATACTCCGGTTCAGTTGTGCTAAGGCTAACACACTGTTGATGGCGTGAACTCCGTGCAAATACCACAGATTCTAACTAAAACACTGAGCCAGATGTTGACCTTCGTGTATACAAGACACTTGAATAGTTTAAACAGGTTCGTAGACACGAATAAGATAATTTTCAATTTTTATTTTACACCAACATTTCCATGAGGATTTGATAATTACAACATTATCATCTAGTGAATTGATATTTTCGAATTCTTAAGTTTTACCTTAACACTCGACATTAGTCTAAAAATATAATGTCTGTATTGGTCACCTCCATATAAATTCAGCGGTGCAACAGCACTTTTCTTTAATGTTCATATCACGTTTCAGAATATTTACTACACTGCTAGAATATTAAAAGTGCTACCATGCAAAATTTTACGAGTTTAAAATTTGTTAAAGAATCTGATTTTAACCATTTTCGATTAAAAAAAGTAAACGTGAGAACCTAATAAACATAAAGGCTAAAAGAGTAAAATTTAGATAACTAGTTCCTCATAATCTTAATAAAAAATCCCCAATAGTCAAATTTAAAAGAAGTTTCCACTTTTTTTTTTACATTTTTTATTAAAATTAAGCCTTAACATAAGGACTTATATTCTTCAACATTCATCTTTCTGAAAAAAAAGAAACTTATTATTGTCTATATAATTAGTAAATATATATATATTTTTTTTTTTTTGAGTGTACGACCTGTTAGGTTGGTTTGGACAAGTCTTGCTCAACTAGAGACAAGAGTTGCCATCCTGGGGAAGACATTATGGTGCAGTGATTTCTGCTATAATTTTATTAATGAATATTCAATGGTATCCTATATATGCTCATAATATAAATCGATATTTCAGCTACATAATGGCTGTATCATTTTGTTATTGTCAATTTTGGTATTTCATCCGAGCATTATTTTTTCAGTAAAATTTTATAGTCCTAGCATTATTTGTCGATGTCAATTTGACCTACATAACATTTTTTCTTGTTCAAATGGGACACTGGCCACTGCAATCGATTTCTGTATACTTTGCATTAAACTAATTGATAATAAATTCATGTTAAGTAGCCTGTACAGCAAAGGTAACGTATAATTTATTATATAGGACATTAAATATCCATATAGTTGCGTGTAGTGGTACCCTTGAGTGATAATTGCGCCGATAAGGGTGTCAGTTGTTCTTCAGCAAAGCCTTACAAACTACGTTCTCTTGTAGTGGACTTGTATGGTTATCTAACAACTATCAACGTATTTATCAACATTTTAAGACAGTATAAGCACGTCTTTAAACAGGTTCGTAGACATGAATAAGATTATTTTCAATTTTTATTTCACACCAACATTTCTGTGGGGATTTGATAATAATTAGAATATTATCTTCTATTAAATTGATATTTTCGAATTCTAAAGTTTTCCCGTAACTCTTGAGATTAGTCTAAAAATATAATATCTGTAATATCAAAGGATGTACTACACTGCTAGAAGATTAAAAGTGCATCCATACAAAATTTTAAGAGTTTAAAATTTACTAAAGATTTTGATTAAGGCGATTTTCAGTAAAAAAAAGTTAAAGAATAAAATAGTCAAATTTCGATAACTAGTTTCTCATAAACTTGATAAAAAATCCCCAATGTTCAAATTTAATTGAAATTTCCACCTTAAATTGAATATATTAAAATTATTTTCACAAAGTAGTCTCAGAATAATTCTTTTTTATTTTTATTATTATTCTAATGAAATAGAAAAATTCTTGTTAACAAATAATTGTCTATTACGATACGAGTAACAATTTATTATTACCTCATATTTATCTAAATGAATTTTTTACCGGTGCCAATTTGACCTACATATAATTTTTTCTTATTCAAATAGGACACTGCAATTGATTTCTATGCATCGAACTATTAAATAATAAATTCTGTGTAGCCTCTACAGCAAACGTAACATATAATTTGCTATATAGGACTTTTCAAATGTATTCATATAATTGCTTGCAGTGGCACCCTTGAGTGATAATTGCGCCAATTTAGGATTCAGCGTGGACTCGTATAGTATCTAACAGCTATTAACTCTCATCAACGTATTTATCAACATTTTAAGACAGTCCAAGCACATCTGTAACCAGGTTCGTAGACACGAATAAGATTATTTTTTAAATTTTATTCGCACCAACATTTCTATGGGGATTTGATAATAACAATATTTTCTTCTATTAATATGATATTTTCGATTTCTTAAGCTTTTAATTGAGTGCATGCTCAAATAATTCAGTTTCAAACAATGAATTATGTATTAAAAAACATATATTACATAAAAAAATCCTTGTTAACAAATATTTGTCTATTATGATACGAGTAACAATTTATTAATACCTTATATTTATCTACCTTTAATATATGCTACGATATTTGTAAATTATAATGAGTATTTCTTTATTGAAAAAATGTTTAGTTTCAGGTGATCAAAAGTATAATAATAATATGAGTGATTTGAAGAATGTTGACAAAAGGGTAGCTATCAATAATTTACTCTTAAAATTATTGCATATGACACTGAGAAAAAAAGACATATTTTATATTATATTCTTGTACACAGCACTGATATTTGTTTATAGTGCTTTTGGGCTTCTATATAGAATCTACTATGATACCATTGATAGTGAGAGACTTGGTCAAGTAATAGTGATTTACACTTATTATTTCCTTACTCTATTCAAATTCACAACATTATTTCGAAACGCTAGCCGAATATTAACGTTATTGGACATAGCAGGTATTGATTTTTTGGTTAGTGGTCTATGTCATTTTAAAATGGACAATCTTTTAAAACTAAATAAAAGGTTTTATAAATCTTACCTTTATACTATAGGGTTTCCCTACATGTTTTGGATAGGTGTTCCCATACTATATAACATTTTAAAGTCTAATGAAGACTAAAAAATATAATATCTATAATATCAGATGTACTACACTGCTAGAAGATTAAAAGTGCATCCATACAAAATTTTAAGAGTTTAAAAATTATTAAAGATTTTGATGTAAGCAATTTTCGATAAAAAAAAGTTAACGTGAGAACCTTATGAACTTAAAGACTAAAATAGTAAAATTTCGATAACTAGTTTCTCATAAACTTAATAAAAAATTCTCAATGGTCAAATTTTAATGAAGTTTCCAACTTAAATTTTTTACAAATTATTCCCACAAAGTAGTCTCACAATAGTTCTTAAGTAGGTACCAATACGAATTTCCATTTTTTTTTTTACCACTATGTAAAACTGAGTGCATGATCAAATATTTCAGTTTTAAACAATGAATTATGTATTAAAAATGATATATTAAATAGAAAAATCCTTGTTAACAAATATTTTTCTATTATAATACGATTAAAATTTTATTACTACCTTAAATGTACCTTAAGTATTTGAAACGTTAATTGTAATTTTTAATGAGTATTTATATGTTAAAAAAATGTTTAGTTTCAGGTAATCAAAAGAATAACAATATGGGTGATTTGATGAATGTTAACAAAAGGATAGCTGTCAATAGTTTACTCTTAAAATTATTACAAATGACACTGAGAACAAAAAAAATATTTTTTGTTTTATTCTTGTACACAGCTTTGGTAATTGTTTATAGTGTTTTTGGACTTCTATATAATATCTACTATGATACCATTGATAGTGAGAGAATTGGTCAAGTAATAGTGATTTACATTTATTATTTCCTTACTATATTCAAATTCACAACATTATTTCGAAACGCTAGCCAAATATTAACGTTATTGGAAATAGCAGGTATTAATTTTTTGGTTAGTGGTCTATGTAATTTTAAAGTTGAAAATCTTTTAAAACTTAATAAAAGGTTTTATAATTCTTACCTTTGTACTTTGGGGTTTGCCTACATGTTTTGGACAGGTGTTCCTACACTATCTAACATTTTAAGGTCTAATGGAGATACAACTATTTTTAAAAGTGTATTTATTACATATTTCTACTATCCCCTTTCTGAAAAATCGTACGAGAAATATTTTGGCCTTCTTTACACAAATGAAGTAGTGTTCGGTACTTTTTTTGTGTACTTCGTAGTTTTGTTTGATTTACTATATTTCACACTATGCGGAGCAATAGCCACTCAGTATGAAACTATAACATTAGCATTGGAGACGTTTGGTCACGACAGAGAACCAAAAAGTAAGTAAATAGATTTGTATTGTCATTGAAATAAATATATTTTACTCATATTGATGTCCGTAATTAACTCATACCATATTTTATTTTCTTAATTTCCTTATTCTTTAATAATTTGATCGATAAACTAAACGAAATAATTTATTATATTAAAATTATTCATTATAAGAGCTTGATTCATTAATTTGGTGTAGATTGGTTTTTTTAAATTATTAAATTTTCTGAATTGTTTTAATGTGTATCTCTTGAAAATTTAATAAAACTATAATGATGCGAACTATAATTGAAAACTTAAAAAATGTAAAGCAATATTAAATTAATGTTATTATAAAATGTAACAATTTAATCAGTTGACTAGCATTACGATTACTCATTACAAATTCATTTGCTTGAAATTATTCGTATGTCGATGTATTAATAGATAACAAATTTAAGAATTTTAAATAATACAAGACCAATGCTCAATAAAATATCCAATGTACTTCGTTGTTAGCATTTTAACCTAATTTTAATGATATTAATAATGATTATATAACTTAGAACAACAGATCCAAATGTATAAAGAGTTGAAAACTATAATTCAGGATTGTCAAAATGTTCGTTTGTAAGTATAACTTATTTATTATTACTTTTTTAAACTTGTTTTTTTTGGAGAAACCAAATGATTTAGTTTTTGACATATCAAACATATAATTTTTAGCTATATGAAAGAATTTTATTCGATAGTCCGACTTGTTGTATTACTTGAAGTAGCTGTTTGTTCCTGTTGTCTCATAACGACTGCTTATTTTATATCATTGGTATTAACTATAGTTATTTATATGGATATCACTATAAATGTATAACTATTTTAACGAACATTCTTATGTTTTGTTAGCAATGTTTGACGAATTCAATCGATTATGCCAAATTACTACAATTCATTATAGGTTTTATCGTACTTGGTACACAATCGTTCATGTATACTTATACTCTAGACCTTATAAATGAAAAAGTAATACGGAAAATTTTTTTTTAGATATCGCATAAATAAAACTAATTGTAAGGTTATATGCATTCAGAGAGATGGTATCAACTTTGGATTGTACAGTTGTGATTGGACGTCAATGGATATTCGTTTTAAAAAGTTGTTGCTTTTAGCAATGCAAATGAACAGTGCAACATCACTTGAAATCAAAGCAACGCCGAATAAACCTATAAACTTGAAGTTATTTTTAAGTGTAAGTTATAAGTCTTATAAGATGTTGCAAATTTCAAATTTGTCATGATAAATTACAATGGTCATGAACACTTTAACATTAAGAGTAACACTAGATGCACAGTAGAAACCAATACAGGAAGAAATTATTAAATAAAGACGCAGATTCTACAAATTAGCATCAAAGCGTGAATTTGCACTTTTATATATAATTATTCCTGTAGACCTGTAACTTCTTTGTCCCACTATGCTTTGATCTCATTATGCCTCGACCCAACTGTACTCACTTGCCCGGATAAAATAATATTTAAACAAGCCTTTTGATGTTAATTCGTCAACACTGCACCTTACTCTAACACTTGTTAATAAAAGCTGCCAACCTCCCCATGCCAGACTGCCTAGAATTCATTATACTATTATTACTCTTCTTCTTTATATCACTAACTACTATTCTTTTCTGAAAATATTATCTTTTACCCATACCCGATTTTTTTGATTTTGTTTCTGCGTATATTCCAATGTGCATTTATTCCATCTCGGATCAATTATAAAATCAAAAAATGTATAGCCACACAAAAAAAGAAGATAATGATTTGTGTAAGGACTGTTAAAAGTACAATACAATAAAACATTTTTTTTTTAAAAAGCATCTATTCTAAACATTAAATATGTCGGTGAATTTTAATTATATTTCTTTTATGGATTAATGCTATTATTTTTGATTTATAACTACAGATTTTTAACAACACTTTAATAACATTCTAAAAACAAAATTATTTGATTAAAAAATGATAAAAAATACATATTTGCCTTTTATGGATTAATGCTATTATTTTTCATTTTAAACTACGTATTTTTAGGAACACTTAAATAATAATTCTAAAAGCAAAATTATTTATTTGAAAATTATGAAAATACAAATTTGCCTTTATTGATAAGTATTCTATTTTATCACTTCCGGTTAAAATAATTCGTAAACAAAATAATAATTTATAATACCACTGACCTCTCCAAGCTCAGTATGGTCCGTCTCCACTATGCTTGTAACCTTTTATTTTATATTCCTTCTTTTTTTTTATGTAAAATTCAAACTTAACAATTAAGAAATTGTTAAAATATGTTTATATTTAACAGTCTAAGCCTTAATGTCTATACTTTAGGTACATGTATGTTTGAAATGCTGTATTTGTGTTTTAGTGTTAACTTGTGCAATGATATTTATTTAACATGTAATAAAGATTAATCAATTTTATAAATTGTGTTTAGGTATTACATTCGTCATACACTGTGGTATCATGTATGCTGAACGTCAAGTTAGAAAGTTCAGCAGATAACTAATGTGTAAAAGCCAAGTTATACGGTTTTTGTCAACAGCTAGTATTTCATCACCAAAATTGGTGTTCGATTTTTGAAAATCTAAAATAAGAGTATATCTGATTGTTAATCTATTACTTAGCTTTAGTTACATATTATTTTCAAAAGCACATTAAATGTTTTTTTTTGTATCGCGCACTATTTTAAATGTAATAAAACACTTTGTTAGTTAATAAATATAATTTTAACACAACGTTTGAAATTCTACTGAGGGTATAATTTGTTTTATTTATATACTTGATTTCATACTTAATTACTAATATGACCTTAACCATATATCCAATGCATTTTAGCTTTCGGAAAAGGTAACAATAATACATTATTTCGTGTGTTGGAAACAATTTATTCATTATTCCGGAATGCTAACCGAATATTAAAGTTATTAGACATAACAAGTATTGATTTTTTGGTTAGCGGTCTATGTCATTTTAAAGTGGAGAATCTTTTAAAATTAAATAAAAAGTTTTGTAATATTTACCTTTACAATTTGGGGTTCACCTACTTGTTTTGGATTGTTGTTCCTATATTGTCTAACATTTTAAAGTCCATTGGAGAGACAACTAACTCAGCAAGTGTATTCATAACATATTTCTACTATCCCGTTTCTGAAAAATCGTACGAGAAATATTTTGGCCTTCATTATGCAAACGAAATAATATGTTTCGGTATTTTTTTTAAATACTTCGAAATTTTGTTTGACTTACTATATTTCACACTATGCGGAGCAATAGCCACTCAATATGAAACTATAACATTGGCGTTAGAGACGTTCGGTCACGACAGAGACCCAAAAAGTAAGTAAATAGATTTGTATTGTCATTGAAATAATTATATTTTCTTAAGAGGTATAAAATAAAGACTTTTAAATAATACAAGACCAATGCTCATTAAAATTTTTAATGTACTTCGTTGTTATAAATAAGTTTAGTATTTTAACCTAATTTTAATGATAATTATATTGATAAAATTATTTAGATCAACAGATTCAAATGTATAAAGAGCTGAAAACTATAATTCAGGATTGTCAAAATGTTCATTTGTAAGTATAACTTATTTATTATTACTTTTTTATTTTTTATTTTTATGAGAAAACAAGAGATTTAGTTTTTGACATATCAAACATATAATTTTTAGCTAAATGAAATAATTTTATTCGATAGTCCGCCTTGTTCCTGTTGTCTCATAACGACTGCTTATTTTATATCACTGGTATTTATTATAGTTATTTATATGGATAAGACTATGCATTTTATTATTGTTTTAAGGAACATTCTTATGTTTTGTTAGCGATGTTTGACGAGTTCAATCGATTATGAAAAAATATTACATCTCATTATATATTTTATCGTAATCGGTACCCAATTGTTCATGTATACTTATACTTTGGACTTAATAAAGGAAAAAGTAATACGTAACAAATGTTGAAATATCGCATAGTTAAAACTAACTGTAAGGTTATATGGAATCAGAGAGACGGTATCAACTCTGGATTGTACAGTTGTGATTGGACGTCGATACCAATTTTAATTTTATAATATTAAATGCTAATGGTCATAAACTCTTTAACATTAAGAGTAACACTAAATGCACAGAAAATCTAGCACTCTCAGTTATTCATTTTTACAGAGTTTTTAGGCAATATGATCTCAATTTTTCAAAAAGTAAAATTTACAATATAATTAGTAAAAATAAATAAATCGCTCAAATATTACAAGAACTACAATATTTTACTAAATTATAGTACAATTAGTAGTATATACATTTAGCATAATAAATAACTATTATATAAATCTTTTAAAATGGTCAATTATATTTCTACTTAAAAATTTAATAGTAGCATGAATTCTGAATCTAATGAAATAGTTAACTATTACTATTAAAATGTGAACATGGATAAATATAATATTTGACATATGAGTGCGTCCATATGATTGACTATTTTAAAGGTATTCGATATTGCTTATGTAGCTTTGCAACTTTGACATTTATATATGGTAGAGATGTAATATTAAAAATAAGGTTTTTATTTCTTCCGGGATGTGTTTAGAAAAGTTTTAAATATACGACAGAAGCAACTATAATTCTTTTAAAAATTATTTTATTTTATATTTATGTCACCATTTGTGTGTCTAAGCTCAATAGATTTTGAAGAATTGAGAAAAATGTAATACTTAGAAATTTGACAACATTTTAAAATGTCATGACCGCCTAATTTTTATTTTAAATACTACATTATTGCAATTAATAAAAAAATCTACTGAATTTCATTTGTTCTGCAGATCACCCTATATTAAAATGATTTCTAAAATCTGGCTTAACAATATTATACTAACTCATACACCATCTCTGAAAATAAGACAAAGCGAAGCAACTAACCAATACAGGGATATTATTTTATCGTGAACCACTCAATATATCCTAGGGCAGATCTATTAGGGACTAATAAGATATTTAATTTTTTTTTATATTGGTTTTATAGAATATTATGATCTCAATTTTTCAAAACAAATTTTAAGATCAGCTATAATAAGAATTAAAAAAAAAAATTAAGTATAACAAAAACCAAATGAGATATTGAGTGGTTCGGGATACAATGTTCACCCTGTACAGCATAAGCCATATACCAACGTTAAATAAATAAGTTTTTCTGTTTGGTACAATATTTTGTAGACAAAATAAACGAAAAAATATTTTTGGGAAATCATTTGATTCTAGGTTTAACACACAAATGGCCATAAACGCACTGTTTTTCGTTTTTTTTTAATATTATGGTAAATACATGTGTAGAAAATATGGTTCATTCAATTTCTATATAATATAAACTTTGACTAAATCTAGCTTTAGTTGAAAAGTAGACCTTATTCTGTTGTGTAAGTTATAAAACTATAATATAAAATCATAATAACATATAAGTGATTCTATTTAAAATTTTAAGAAACAGTGCTTAAAAATGAAATACATTATTATTTGGATGACGAAAATAATAATATTGAACTTTGCTAATTGTGAGTACGACGAGCGGGAAGTGATAAAGAGGTATAATGATATAAAAGGGCACGAAGCGGTTTATGCCAAATACGTGGTGTTCACTCTAAACAATACCGCTATAAGTAAATATTCCAATGAAATGATAGAAAACGAAATCAATGAATCTAACGAAATAATTAAATGTCATTTTACATATAATATGTTGGTTTTTATGCATTTGATCCGTGCAAAAAATTACATTAAGGATGATAACACTATTGCTAGCATTCAGAGTGAATGTCCAAAGTGGGAGCGAAAAATGTTAAAAGAGAGAATTCAAACAAATTACTTTAAAGAGCCATCATTTACTAGCTTTACGTGGGTATTTCATATTTACACACATCAAATGAAACGGTTGGCGACAATGGATGACAAAAAAAAAAGTTTTTCTAAAATGGAGGACCTTCATCGTAAAGTTAGGAGATATGTGAAAGAATCCATGCCATCTTACTGCAAATTTGACGACGGCGTACCCCAGGAATGTGATGTTACATACGATAGTGTATTGAAGTTAGATCTTAAAACAGCGCTAAGTACGCTTACAAAGTTCTGTAAACGTCAGCCATTTACAGAAATCGATGTTGAAGGCTTTGATTTCGATCGGCTACATTTGAACAATGTAATAGAGGACAAAGCGATAATGGAAACCCTGACTGCAAGTTTTGGAGGTTTAGAAAATAGTGATCAAATTGTTGGTTTGCTAACTTTCAAAATGAAAATTCAAGTCAACAACCCAGACGGAATATTTGGCATTATTAGTTGGCTACAATCTGTTCATATATATTTCATTCAAATGTTAAAAACGATAATGTTACGAGTTTGTTGGACATTTTTATATCATTTGAAATCACTGCGGACCTGCAAAACAACACAATACGAAACTGATGTCATTGAAGAATTTTTAGGTCACCCAGAGAACTTTGCGGATTTTTTTCAATTAAACGATACGGACGATTTTAGAAGACAAATAAATGATTTAAAGAACTTGGGTAAAAAACCTTTGTTTATTTTTCGTCGTCCAATGTCTATGATTATTCGTTTAGTTGAAAACTATGATAAGTATGGATCTAAAGGACAAATGGGCAACGAAAAAATTAATTTGGAAAAAATGATTTTTAAATGTTTCGAGCTGAAGAACTCGAAAAACGACCACAACTATGAAACTGAAGCTAATAAGCTTCATGTTTGTTTGATTATAAAGAGTATTAAAAATGTATTCAATTGTAGAGATCATTAAACTATCTTTGATATTTATGAAAGCACCACAAAACGGGTATTAGCTTTAGCACTAAGAAATATTTCACGTTCAACTTTCGATTTTCTAAAATTATTTTAAAAAAATAATGTTAGTTACAGGCACTTTGTTGGCACGGTCGAATACACTTCATAGTACCTTCAGTTTCCCACTCACTTTTTTTTTTTATGTATTTAAATCATAATATTCTTCATATTATATTCTATTTGAATCATATTATTTTTGTATTACCTATCTAAAAAATCATTTATCATAAATTAAGCCCAATGAGATGTTGAGTGGTTCACTATAAAATGATCACCCTGTATTGCTTGGTTGCTTCGCTTTGACTTATTTTCAAAAACATTGTATGCATTAACATAATATTGTTACGCTAGATTTCATAAATCATTATACAGGGTGATCTGCATAACTTAAGATATTCAGTAGATATTTTATCAATTGCAATAATTTAGTATTTAAAAAAAAAAAAATTAGGTGCTCATGATATTTTAAAATGTTGTCAAATTTCAAAGTATTAGATTTTTCTAAATTCTTCAAAGTCTATTAGGTTTAGACACACAAATTGTGACATATATTTTTTAAAAAATTACAGTTGCTTCTGTCATATATTTAAAACTTTTATAAAGAAATCCCGGAAGAAATACAAACCTTATTTTTAAAATTACATCTCTACCACATATAAATGTTAAAGTTGCAAAGCTACATAAGCAATTTAGAATACCTTATATGGACGCACTCATATGTCAAATATTATTATTATCCATGTTCACATTTTAGTCCATATTGAGTAGTTAACTATTTCATTAGATTCAGAATTAATGCCACTATTAATTTTTTAAGTAGAAATAAAATTGACCATTTTAATAGATTTAAGTAATAGTGTTGCTTACAATGCATAATGTATATACTACACATTTTACAAGTATTTAGTAAAATGTTGTAGTTCTTATAATATTTGTGAGATTTGTCTATTTTTTCCTAATTATATTGTAAAATTTACTTTTTAGGTTATTTTAACAGTACAGTACTAATTAAATTATCGGTTGCTTGAAAAATACTATATAACTATTAATATATATGATGCTCTGTCTTTTGGCATGTCGCATAATAGAAAATATGTAGTTGTTTCATGACTATAACGACCAAGTGTTATCAGCCTTAGCGATCAGCTGTACTTTGATATAAAATAATTAAACGAAGAGTTTTTGGAAAAGTTCGAGACATGGCAAAACAGTATACAATTATTTTTCAAACGATTTGAAGCAAATTGATACTGACGTTTGCATAATTTTTGTCGTTGGTGATAAGCCAGAGTCTGTAGATAAGATTTATCATGATATGATACCGTTAGAGGCTTTTGAAAGATATGACAGGTTATACAATCACCTTGACACATTAAAATACACACAGTCGGAAAGGTCCATCGTCGTATTTTGAGCAGGAACAATTTTATTGCTTAACGGTATTAACTTACCGAAATTATAAAGATACTTTAAGAATTTTCGAAAAGACTTAACTTTCCCATCTCCCTCCTTAGTTGCGCTAATATACTTTGTTGTAAACCACCTTTAGTTTGTTTACTTTTAAACATTTATCCTTAAAAAATGTTAATGATTCCAATTGTGCGGACTTTTACTTGGCTTTATTTATTTTTGACGAAATTTCTTATTATTTAGAATTTTGTTAGCTTGAAAAACGCCTAAAAAATGTTATATGTTTATTAAAATGTCCATTACATTTATACTAAATGTTAATTAGATTAAATAAACATAATTATTTTATGTTGATTTTCTTTATGACTGGAGAAAAATAAGCGAATATACTTTATTCGCCAAAATAGCATCTAAAGACAAATACTACAGAACAAATAAAATAAATAAATTGTTTCCAACACACGAAATAATGGATTATTATTTCCTTTTCCGAAAGCTAAAATACATTGGATATATGGTTAAGGTCATATTAGTAATTAAGTATGAAATCAAGTATATAAATAAAACAAATTTTACCCTCACAGGAAGTTCAAACGTGATAAAATTATATTTATTTACTTCACAAAGTGTTTTATTAGATTTAAAATAGTGCGCGATACAAAAAAAAACATTTAATGTGCTTTTGAAAATAATATGTAACTAAAACTAAGTAATAGATTAACAATCAGATATACTCTAATTTTAGATTTTCAAAAATCTATATCACCAATTTTGGTGATGAAATACTAGCTGTTGTCAAAAACCGTATAACTTGGCTTTTACACATTAGTTATCTGCTGAACTTTCTAACTTGACGTTCAGCATACATGATACCACAGTGTATGACGAATGTAATACCTAAACACAATTTATAAAATTGATTAATCTTTATTACATGTTAAATAAATATCATTGCACAAGTTAACACTAAAACACAAATACAGCATTTCAAACATACATTTACCTAAAGCATAGACATTAAGGCTTAGACTGTTAAATACATACATATTATAATAATTTTTTTTTGTTAAGTTTAATTATTACATAAATAAAAAGATACAAGCATAACGGAGACACACCATATTGAGCTTGGAGAGGTCAGTGGTATTATAAATTATTATTTATTTTACGAATTATTATGACCGGAAGTGATAAAATTAGAATATTAATCAATTAAGGCAAATATGTATTTTCATCATTTTCAAATAAATAATTTTGTTTTCAGAATTATTATTAAAGGTTTCTACTGCGCTTCGTTTGGACTGGTTTAAAAATACATACTACTGATTCGCACCAAAGCATTTATTTTAAAGTGATTTTATGACTTTCAGTCTTGTTTATAACATTTCAATGGTTTACCGTAAATGAAGTTAAAAAAATATCAAAACCTACAACTCGTATTTTAGTATTTAAAGCTTACTAGAATCACACTAATGAAATTAGTTCAAAAATAGTTATACAAAACTTATTATCGCCCAGTCAACATGTTTAATACATTATTCTAATAATTTTAAAGTTGTATAAAATGTATGCGTGACAATTATAGTTTCATAAAATGCTATCATAAAAACTAAGTTGAGAGGGGGGTAAAAGCAAAAAAACTGGTGAAAAATTGAGATCATATTGCATAAAAACTCTGTAAAAAAAATTTATTTTTTATTAAACCCAGTGAATTATTGAGTGGTTCTCGATAATTTGATTACCTTTTATATGAATAACTGAGACTGCTAGATTTTCTGTGCATTTAGTGTTACTCTTAATGTTAAAGTGTTTATGACCATTAGCATTTAATATTATAAAATTAAAATTGGTAACATCTCGTAAAATTGTATAGCCTACATTTAAAAATAACTTCAAGTTTATAGGTTTATTCGGCGTTGCTTTGATTTCAAGTGATGTTGCACTGTTCATTCGCATTGCTAAAAGCAACAACTTTTTAAAACGAATATCCATTGACGTCCAATCACAACTGTACAATCCAAAGTTGATACCATCTCTCTGAATGCATATAACCTTACAATTAGTTTTATTTATGCGATATTTAAAAATGTTTTTTCCGTTTTACTTTTTCATTTATAAGGTCCAGAGTATAAGTATACATGAACAATTGTGTACCAAATACGATAAAACTTAAAATGAATTGTAGTAATTTGGCATAATCGATTGAATTCGTCAAACATTGCTAACAAAACATAATAATGTTCGTTAAAATAGTTATAAATTTATAGTGATATCCATATAAATAACTATAGTTAATACCAGTGATATAAAATAAGCAGTCGTTATGAGACAACAGGAACAAACAGCTACTTCAAGTAATACGACAAGGCGGACTATCGAATAAAATTCTTTCATATAGCTATAAATAATATGTTTGATATGTCAAAAACTAAATCATTTGGTTTCTCCAAGAAAAACAAGTTTAAAAAAGTAATAATAAATAAGTTATACTTACAAATGAACATTTTGACAATCCTGAATTATAGTTTTCAGCTCTTTATACATTTGGATCTGTTGTTCTAAGTAATATAATCATTATTAATATCATTAAAATTAGGTTAAAATGCTAACAACGAAGTACATTGGATATTTTATTGAGCATTGGTCTTGTATTATTTAAAAGTCTTAAATTTTTTATCTATCAATACATCGACATACGAATAATTTCAAGCAAATGAATTTGTAATAAATAATCTTAATGCTAGTCAACTGATTAAATTGTTACATTCTATAATAACATTAATTTAATAGTGCTTTACATTTTTTAAGTTTTCCATTATAGTTGGCATCATTTTATTTTTATTAAATTTTCAAGAGATACATATTTAAACAATTCTGAAAATTTAATAATTTAAAAAAACCAATCTACACCAAATTAATGAATCAAGCTCTTATAATGAATAATTTTAATATGTGCCTGTCATAATAAATTATTTCGTTTAGTTTATCGATCAAATTATTGAAGAATAAGGAAATTAAGAAAATAAAATATGGTTATGAGTTAGTTACGGACATCAATATGAGTAAAATATATTTATTTTAATGGCAATACAAATCTATTTACTTACTTTTTGGTTCTCTGTCGTGACCGAACGTCTCCAATGCTAATGTTATAGTTTCATACTGAGTGGCTATTGCTCCGCATAGTGTGAAATATAGTAAATCAAACAAAACATCGAAGTACCAAAAAAAACTACCGAAAAATACTTCATTTGTGTAAAGAAGGCCAAAATATTTTTCGAACGAATTTTTAGAAAGGGGATAGTAGAAATATGTAATAAATACACTTGTAGAGTTAGTTGTATCTTCAGTACACTTTAAAATGTTAGATAGTATAGGGACACCGGTCCAAAACATGTAGGCGAACCCCACAGTGCAAAGGTAAGAATTATAAAACCTTTTATTTAATTTCAAAAGATTTTCCACTTTAAAATCACATAGACCACTAACCAAAAAGTCAATACCTGTTATATCCAATAACGTTAATATTCGGCTAGCGTTTCGAAATAATGTTGTGAATTTGAATATAATAAGGAAATTGTTAGTGTAAATCACTATTACTTGACCAAGTCTCTCACTATCAATGGTATTATAGTTGATATTATATAGAAGTCCAAAAACACTATAAACAAATACTAAAGCTGTGTACAATAATAAAACAAAATATAATTTTTTTTTTCTCAGTGTCATATGCAATAATTTTAAGAGTAAACTATTGACAGCTATCCTTTTGTTAACATTCATCCAATCACCCATATTGTTATTCTTTTGATCACCTGAAACTAAAAATTTTTTTAATATATAAATACTCATTAAAATTTACAATTATCGTATCAAATACTTAAGGTACATATAAGGTAGTAATAAAATTTTACTCGTATCAAAATAGAAAAATATTTGTTAACAAGGATTTTTTTATTTAATATATCATTTTTAATACATAATTCATTGTTTAAAACTGAAATATTTGATCATGCACTCAGTTTTAAATAGTGGTAAAAAAAAAATGGAAATTCGTATTGGTACGAAGAACTATTGTGAGACTACTTTATGGAAATAATTTGTAAAAAATTTAAGTTGGAAACTTCATTAAAATTTGACCATTGAGAATTTTTTATTAAGTTTATGAGAAACTAGTTATCGAAATTTTACTATTTTAGTCTTTAAGTTCATAAGGTTCTCACGTTAACTTTTTTTATCGAAAATTGCTTAAATCAAAATCTTTAATAATTTTTAAACTCTTAAAATTTTGTATGGATGCACTTTTAATCTTCTAGCAGTGTAGTACATCTGATATTATAGATATTATATTTTTTAGACTTCATTAGACTTTAAAATGTTATATAGTATGGGAACACCTATCCAAAACATGTAGGCAAACCCTATAGTATAAAGGTAAGATTTATAAAACCTTTTATTTAATTTTAAAAGATTGTCCATTTTAAAATGACATAGACCACTAACCAAAAAATTAATACCTGCTATGTCCAATAACTTTAATATTCGATTATCATTTAGAAATAATATTGTAAATTTTAATGTAGTAAGCGAATAATTAGTGTAAATCACTATTACTTGACCAAGTCTCTCACTATCAATGGTATCATAGTAGATTCTATATAGAAGCCCAAAAGCACTATAAACAAATATCAGTGCTGTGTACAAGAATATAATATAAAATATGTCTTTTTTTCTCAGTGTCATATGCAATAATTTTAAGAGTAAATTATTGATAGCTACCCTTTTGTCAACATTCTTCAAATCACTCATATTATTATTATACTTTTGATCACCTGAAACTAAACATTTTTTCAATAAAGAAATACTCATTATAATTTACAAATATCGTAGCATATATTAAAGGTAGATAAATATAAGGTAGTAATAAATTGTTACTCGTATCATAATATACAATTATTTGTTAACAAGGATTTTTCTATTTCATTAGAATAATAATAAAAATAAAAAAGAATTATTCTGAGACTACTTTGTGAAAAAATTTTAATATATTCAATTTAAGGTGGAAATTTCATTTAAATTTGAACATTGGGGATTTTTTATAAAGTTTATGAGAAACTAGTTATCGAAATTTTACTATTTTATTCTTTATGTTCATAAGGTTCTCACGTTAACTTTTTTTTACTGAAAATCGCCTTAATCAAAATCTTTAGTAAATTTTAAACTCTTAAAATTTTGTATGGATGCACTTTTAATCTTCTAATGGTGTAGTACATCTTTTGATATTTTAGATATTATATTTTTAGACTAATTTTAAGAGTTACGGGAAAACTTAAGAATTCGAAAATATCAATTTAATAGAAGACAATATTCTAATTATTAACAAATCCCCATAGAAATGTCGGTGTGAAATAAAAATTGAAAATTATCTTATGCATGTCTACGAACCTGTTTAGAGACGTGCTTATACTGTTTTAGAATGTTGATAAACACGTTGATGAGAGTTGATAGTTGTTAGATAACCATACAAGTCCACTACAAGAGAACGTAGTTTGTAAGGCTTTGCTGAAGAACAACTGACACCCTTATCGGCGCGATTATCACTCAAGGGTAACACTACACGCAACTATATGGATATTTAATGTCCTATATAATAAATTATACGTTACCTTTGCTGTACAGGCTACTTAACATGAATTTATTATCAATTAGTTTAATGCAAAGTATACAGAAATCGATTGCAGTGGCCAGTGTCCTATTTGAACAAGAAAAAATGTTATGTAGGTCAAATTGACATCGACAAATAATGCTAGGACTATAAAATTTTACTGAAAAAATAATGCTCGGATGAAATACCAAAATTGACAACTACAAAATGATACAGCCATTATGTAGCTGAAATATCGATTTATATTATGAGCATATATAGGATACCATTGAATATTCATTAATAAAATTATAGCAGAAATCACTGCACCATAATGTCTTCCCCAGGATGGCAACTCTTGTCTCTAGTTGAGCAAGACTTGTCCAAACCAACCTAACAGGTCGTACACTCAAAAAAAAATATATATATATATATTTACTAATTATATAGACAATAATAAGTTTCTTTTTTTTCAGAAAGATGAATGTTGAAGAATATAAGTCCTTATGTTAAGGCTTAATTTTAATAAAAAATGTAAAAAAAAAGTGGAAACTTCTTTTAAATTTGACTATTGGGGATTTTTTATTAAGATTATGAGGAACTAGTTATCTAAATTTTACTCTTTTAGCCTTTATGTTTATTAGGTTCTCACGTTTACTTTTTTTAATCGAAAATGGTTAAAATCAGATTCTTTAACAAATTTTAAACTCGTAAAATTTTGCATGGTAGCACTTTTAATATTCTAGCAGTGTAGTAAATCTTCAGAAACGTGATATGAACATAAAAGAAAAATGCTGTTGCACCGCTGAATTTATATGGAGGTGACCAATACAGACATTATATTTTTAGACTAATGTCGAGTGTTAAGGGAAAACTTAATAATTCGAAAATATCAATTCACTAGATGATAATGTTGTAATTATCAAATCCTCATGGAAATGTTGGTGTAAAATAAAAATTGAAAATTATCTTATTCGTGTCTACGAACCTGTTTAAACTATTCAAGTGTCTTGTAAACACGAAGGTCAACATCTGGCTCAGTGTTTTAGTTAGAATCTGTGGTATTTGCATGGAGTTCACGCCATCAACAGTGTGTTAGCCTTAGCGCAACTGAACCGGAGTATATGGCTTTAAGTAATGCAGTACAAGAATTAATGTTAAAAGTATATTAAAATGTTTATTACTTTTTTATTACCAGTAGAAATCAATCAAATTAAAATTAAAAAATAAATTACACGAAATAATGTAATATTGCTACCTTTTTACAAAGCTAATATGCATTAACTAAATACCATACTCTATGCATTGGGAGTAAGCTTAGTCATATTAATATTTAAGTATAAAAACAAATAAAACAAATCATACTCTCAGTAGAAATTCAAACGTTGTGTTAAAATTATATTTATTAACTAACAAAGTGTTTTATTACATTTACAATAGTGCGCAAAAAAAAACATTTACAATAGTGCGCAAAAAAAAACATTTAATGTGCTTTTGAAAATAATATGTCATTATAACTAAGTAATTGATTAACAATCAGATATACTCTAATTCTAGATTTTCAATATTCTATCACCAATTCTGAGTTACGAAATACTAGCTGTTGTCAATAACCATATAAGTTGGCTTTTACACATTAGTTATCTGCTTAACTTTCTAACTTGACGTTCAGCATACATGATACTACAGTGTACGACAAATGTAATACCTAAATAACAGTTTATAAAATTGATTAATCTTTATTACATATTAAATAAATATTATTGCATAAGTTAACACTTATCAAAAAATACAGCATTTCAAACATACATGTACAAACTAAATGTATAGACATTAAGGCTTAGACTGATAAATACAAACATATCATAATAATATGTTTTTGGTTAAGTTTGACTTTTACGTAAATAAAAGGAGGAATATAAAATAAAAAGAAACCATCGTTATGGGGACGGAACATTTTG
The DNA here is from genome assembly GCF_023614345.1 of Adelges cooleyi. NCBI lineage: Eukaryota > Metazoa > Arthropoda > Insecta > Hemiptera > Adelgidae > Adelges > Adelges cooleyi. Next base: position 51,521 of record NW_026096063.1, read on the forward strand.
AGCTTGGAGAGGTCAGAAGTTTTATGAACTTTTTTTTATGAATTATTATAACCAGAAGTAATAATATATATATATATATATAGAAGTTAATTGAAATAACATTTTATCTAAGGGTTCTGGATTCATTCTATCTGTCTAGTTTATTCATATTACACGTGTGTTATTTATACAATGTTTATTATATTCTATGTAATAATCAAATCTATATAGTATAGTTGGTTCGGGGTATAATGGGGACCGAGCATAGTGGGGTTGGGGCACAGTATGGTCACAGGTTTACAGGAAGTATTACAACAAAAAGTTAGATAAAATCACTTTGAAATAAACGCTTCAATGCGAATCAGTATATAGTATTTTTAAATCAGTCCAAACCAAGCACAGTAAGAATGTATTAAAGTAACGTGCAGTGTTGGTAATTAGCATCAAAGATTTTATTTGAAAATGATTTTATCCGAGCAAGTGAGTACAGTGGTGTCGAGGCACGATGGGAATAGAGAGAAAAAAAGGGTGAAAAAAAACTGTCCATGGTATTTATAGATTTAGAAAAGGTATACGTTAAAATTTCCATAAAACTCATACGGTTTTATTTTTTTTAATTTCAAGGGTGCAGAAGTAAACTTTTCCAACTCCCCCCCCCCATTCACCTAAAATACCAACACAATAACAACACAATATGAAACTGATGTCATTAAAGAATTTTTAGGTCACCCAGAGAACTTTGCGGATTTTTTTCAATTAAACGATACGGACGATTTTAGAAGACAAATAAATGATTTAAAGAACTTGGGTAAAAAACCTTTGTTTATTTTTCGTCGTCCAATGTCTATGATTATTCGTTTAGTTGAAAACTATGATAAGTATGGATCTAAAGGACAAATGGGCAACGAAAAAATCAATTTGGAAAAAATGGTTTTTAAATGTTTCGAGTTAAAGAACTCGAAAAAACGACCACAACTATGAAACTGAAGCTAATAAGACCGTAACACGTGAGAAAATGATCAAAAACAAGATTCGGAATACAGTTGAATGTGCTAAAAGTTTGGTCGACTATTTAAAAAAAATATTAAAAGGTGTACATTTTAAGGTTATTCATGATTTTGTTAACGAGACATTTCCTAAAGAACTGTATTGTTCTACATTTACAGACATGTAGTATTTTAATAATTTTTATCTCTTCTAATTTATGTTTGTTTGATTATAATAAGTATTAAAAATGTCTTCGGTTGCAGAAACCATTAAACTTTCTTTGATATTTATGATAGCACCACAAAACCGGTATTAGCTTTAGTACTAAAAATTAATTCACGTTTAACTTTTGATTTTTTTAAAATTATTTAAAAAAGATAATGTTAGTTACTGGCTCTTTGTTGGCACGATCGAATACACTTCATAGTACCTACAGTTTCCCACTCACTTTTTTCTTTTATGTATTTAAATCATTTTATTTTTGTATAACCTATCCAAAAAATCATTATTCGTAATTTAAGAGTAAGATGTGTTACATCCTGTAGTACATTCGATTTACTAATAAGTTATCGTTACCAAGTACTAAAGGAAGATTAGAGTTTAAAGATAAAAGATTACAGATAAGAGATTAGAGATACTAGATTAGAGATCGCAAGCTGTTGCAAAGGGATGGGGATGGAGTTGAAGATGGGGATTGGGGTGGGAGTTGGGATGTTAAAATATAATAATATAATATACATATTTTTATTTATTGAGATTCTGCGTGTATACAATAAATCTCACAATTACATATCGACTGCCCCCACGAAAAGGGTCGTATCTCGTTTTTTGCAACTTTTCAGGATGAACCAAACCAACATTCAAATTTAAATTTTTATTCTGTTTTTAACATATCAGGTTGAAAATTTGAATACATGCTATAACATGATATTTTCAAACATATGTTAGTATTAATAAAAGATTCTCGGATAAAAAATGAAAACCTAATGGTCGATGAAAAGTTACCAAAAACAAAAAAATACTGGATCACAAGCTTAAATATCTAGCCAATAGCTTATATTAATATTCGGACGTTGTTTGTAAAAACAGTTAAGTCATGGCAATTTTCGTGTTTACCGATTTTGGTACCTACAGCGGCTCATTTCAGTGACTCGTGTGATTTAGTAATAAATATATTGTCGACTGGAGGGCGCCACACAACATGTTTATACTGTATATGGAATTGTATACACATGATAATATTATATAAAAGAAGCCAACAGCACTGTCATTAATTAGGGTTAATTTTGTATTTAAAACATCAAAAAATGTGGGAAATCGTATCACGCGGTCGTCGCACAATAGTCTGGGAATGAAATATAGGTGGCAAAAATAGACCATTAAAAATGTTCAAAAAAATCAATTTTTTTTTCTATGATCTCATTAGTATATGTTTACTAGTATAATATAAAATTTCAGCGTAACAACATTTTTTGAACTGGAGTTATAGCCAAGTGAACTAAACACATATTGTTTTTTCTGTTATTTTGGAAATAACAATGCCGGTATTTCATTAATTGCCGGAAAACAGTTATTCGCAGAATTCGTATATTTAAAAAAAAAAAACACCTAATATCTTAAACATTTTTTATCAAATTATTACAACATATTTATGTAGATCTATGCAGAATGATACTATTAACAAAACAAATACTGCTGTATGTTGACATTTAATATTTCATAGTTTTCTTGTCTATGCATATAGCTGCACGCTATATTGAACTATAATTATAACCATGTAATTTTTTTCATGAGCTGTAAACGTTCTTTCCTATTATTTATACGTTCCCACGCGTGGCCGCTAATGCATTAGTTAGCTATTACATAGAATTTCCTACTGGAGTTCAAACGTTATACCAATATTACCAGTGCATTATACAAAACCGTGAAAATAATCAATTGTTGCTAATATAAAATTCTAAAAGTATCGTTCGATATGTAAAATGAATCATTTAACGGTCACTGAAATAAATCTTTTGTTATTTTAATTGAATAATGTTATATGTTGGTGATTATTTAAGTAACGTTTTATTCGAATATTAGCCACTGATATATTTAATAATATTTTAGCTATAACACATATACAATTTCATTCAATGTAATTGTTTAATGCATATCAAATTTGCATTAGTTATTTATCATTTGCAGATATATGTATGTATTATCTTAGAAAGTTCTCTTAATGGAAAACGAATATTTAAGAAAATGTATTTAAATTCTTCCGTTGTCTTTCCGATCTCGAATGTTGACAACCATTATAGCAATTCCCACTTGTCGGTTGCAACGGGAATCAACTCTGATCTTGATATTCCCAAACCATACTTTTAGATTTTGAAGCCATGCTATTTTTTTCTTCTGGCAGGTCCTCTCCAAATATTTTTCCTTGAACAATGGATTGGAGGATGGAACATCTGCTCTCATTTCTCATGATGTGTCTTAGGTATTAGAGCTTTATGATATTGATGGTGTTAATGAGCTTAACGTCTATGTTCGTTCATCTGAGAACTTCGATGTTTGTAATTCCAGCAGTCCGAGATATCCTAAGTATTCTTATTCACTCAAATGGTCCCAATTTCTTTGTGATGACATCATTTATAGACTAGGATTCTCCTCCGCTCAGCAACACAGTGAACACATAGTATCTCATATGTCTCATATTTGTTACAAGAGAAAAAGTTGTAACTCTTGAAGATTCAAATGTATGTAGTTAAGTAACTACTCATCCGAAAAAGAAAATTCAACTATCAATTAAACCCAGTGAGATGTTGAGTGGTTCAAGATAAGTAGATCACCTGTATCTGCCATAATTTAAAATATTAATCGATATTTCAACTAGAAAATCTCATTTTATTATTCTTGTTTTTAGAATTTCTTCTTAGCAATTGTTTTAACATACATTTTATAGTCCTAGCATTACTTTCCGGTACCAATTTGACCTACAAATATTTTTTCTTATTCAAATGGGACCCTGCAATCGATTTCTAAAAACTTTTCATTGAACAATGAAATAATAAATTCATATGGCTACATTTACAGCAAAGGTAACATATAATTTATTATATAGGACATTTTAAATGTTTCCATATAATAGCGTGCAGTAGTACCCGTCTGTGATTATTATGCCAATTAGGATTTCAGTTGTTCTTCAACAGAGGCTTACACACTACGTTCTCCTGAAGTGGACTCGTATGGTTGTCTTAGAACTATCAACTCTCTTAAACGTATTTATCAAAATTATAAGACAGTAAAAGCACATTTGTAAACAGGTTCGTAGACTTAGATAAGTTAATTTTTAATTTTTTTTCACGCCAACATTTCTATGAGGATTTGATAATAATTAGAATATTATCATCTGTTAAATTTATATTTTCGAATTTTTAAGCTTTCCCATAAGTCTAAAAAATATAATATCTATAATTTTAGATGTACTACACTGCTAGAAGATTAAAAGTGCATCCATACAAAATTTTAAGATTTTAAAAATTATTAAAGATTTTGATTTAAGCAATTTTCGATAAAAAAAGTTAACGTGAGAACCTTATGAACATAAAGAAAAAAATAGTAAAATTTCGATAACTAGTTTCTCATAAACTTAATAAAAAATTCTCAATGGTCAAATTTTAATGAAGTTTCCAACTAAAATTGTTTACAAATTATTTCCACAAAGTAGTCTCACAATAGTTCTTAAGTAGGTACCAATACGAATTTCCATTTTTTTTTTTTACCACTATGTAAAACTAAGTGCTTGAACAAATATTTCAGTTTTAAACAATGAATTATGTATTAAAAATGATATATTAAATAGAAAAATCCTTGTTAACAAATATTTTTCTATTTTGATACGAGTAAAATTGTATTACTACCTTAAATGTACCTTAAGTATTTGATACGTTAATTGTAATTTTTAATGAGTATTTATATGTTAAAAAATTGTTTAGTTTCAGATAATCAAAAGAATAACAATATGGGTGATTTGATGAATGTTAACAAAAGGATAGCTGTCAATAGTTTACTCTTAAAATTATTGCATATGACACTGAGAAAAAAAAAATTATATTTTGTTTTATTAGTGTACACAGCTTTAGTATTTGTTTATAGTGTTTTTGGACTTCTATATAATATCTACTATAATACCATTGATAGTGAGAGACTTGGTCAAGTAATAGTGATTTACACTAACAATTTCCTTATTATATTCAAATTCACAACATTATTTCGAAACGCTAGCCGAATATTAACGTTATTGGATATAACAGGTATTGACTTTTTGGTTAGTGGTCTATGTGATTTTAAAGTGGAAAATCTTTTGAAATTAAATAAAAGGTTTTATAATTCTTACCTTTGCACTGTGGGGTTCGCCTACATGTTTTGGACCGGTGTTCCCATACTATCTAACATTTTAAAGTCTACTGAAGATACAACTAACTCTACAAGTGTATTTATTACATATTTCTACTATCCACTTTCTAAAAATTCGTTCGAAAAATATTTTGGCCTTCTTTACACAAATGAAGTATTTTTCGGTAGTTTTTTTTGGGTACTTCGATGTTTTGTTTGATTTACTATATTTCACACTATGCGGAGCATTAGCCACTCAGTATGAAACTATAACATTAGCATTGGAGACGTTCGGTCACGACAGAGAACCAAAAAGTAAGTAAATAGATTTGTATTGTCATTGAAATAAATATATTTTACTCATATTGATGTCCGTAACTAACTCATACCATATTTTATTTTCTTAATTTCCTTATTCTTCAATAATTTGATCGATAAACTAAACGAAATAATTTATTATGACAGGCACATATTAAAATGATTCATTATAAGAGCTTGATTCATTAATTTGGTGTAAATTGGTTTTTTTAAATTATTAAATTTTCTGAATTGTTTTAATATGTATCTCTTGAAAATTTAATAAAAATATAATGATGCCAACTATAATGGAAAACTTAAAAAATGTAAAGTTATATTAAATTAATGTTATTATAGAATGTAGCAATTTAATCAGTTGACTAGCATTAAGATTACTTATTACAAATTCATTTGCTTGAAAATATTCGTATGTCGATGTATTAATAGATAAAAAATTTAAGACTTTTAAATAATACAAGACCAATGCTCAATAAAATATCCAATGTACTTCGTTGTTAGCATTTTAACCTAATTTTAATGATATTAATAATGATTATATTACTTAGAACAACAGATCCAAATGTATAAAGAGCTGAAAACTATAATTCAGGATTGTCAAAATGTTCATTTGTAAGTATAACTTATTTATTATTACTTTTTTAAACTTGTTTTTCTTGGAGAAACCAAATGATTTAGTTTTTGACATATCAAACATATCATTTTTAGCTATATGAAAGAATTTTATTCGATAGTCCGACTTGTCGTATTACTAGAAGTAGCTGTTTGTTCCTGTTGTCTCATAACGACTGCTTATTTTATATCACTGGTATTAACTATAGTTATTCATGTGGATATCACTATAAATTTATAACTATTTTAACGAACATTCTTATGTTTTGTTAGCAATGTTTGACGAATTCAATCGATTATGCCAAATTACTACAATTCATTTTAAGTTTTATCGTATTTGGTACACAATTGTTTATGTATACTTACACTCTGGACCTTATAAATGAAAAAGTAATACGGAAAAAACATTTTAAATATCGCATAAATAAAACTAATTATAAGGTTATATGCAATTAGAGAGATGGTATCAACTTTGGATTGTACAGTTGTGATTGGACGTCAATGGATATTCGTTTTAAAAAGTTGTTGCTTTTAGCAATGCGAATGAACAGTGCAACATCACTTGAAATCAAAGCAACGCCGAATAAACCTATAAACTTGAAGTTATTTTTAAGTGTAAGTTATAAGTCTTATAAGATGTTGCAAATTTCAATTTTTAATGATAAATTACAATGGTCATGAACACTTTAACATTAAGAGTAACACTAGATGCACAGTAGAAACCAATACAGGACGAAAGTATTAAATAAAGATGCAGATTCTACAAATTAGCATCAAAGCGTGAATTTGCACTTTGATATCTAATTATTCCTGTAGACCTGCAACTTCTCCGTCCCACTATGCTTTGACCTCATTATGCCTCGACCCAACTGTTTTCACTTGCCCGGATAAAATAATATTTAAACAAGCCTTTTGATGTTAATTCGTCAACACTGCACCTTACTCTAACACTTGTTAATAAAACCTGCCAACCTCCCCATGCCAGACTGCCTAGAATTCATTATACTATTATTACTCTTCTTCTTTATATCACTAACTACTATTCTTTTCTGAAAATATTATCTTTTACCCATACCCGATTTTTTTGATTTTGTTTCTGCGTATATTCCAATGTGCATTTATTCCATCTCGGATCAATTATAAAATCAAAAAATGTATAGCCACACAAAAAAAGAAGATAATGATTTGTGTAAGGACTGTAAAAAGTACAATACAATAAAAATTTTTTTTTAAAAAAGCATCTATTCTAAACATTAAATATGTTGGTGAATTTTAATTATATTTCTTTTATGGATTAATGCTATTATTTTTGATTTATAACTACAGATTTTTAACAACACTTTAATAATCATTCCAAAAACAAAATTATTTGATTAAAAAATGATAAAAAAATACATATTTGCCTTTTATTGATTAATGCTATTATTTTTTATTTTAACTACGTATTTTTAGGAACACTTAAATAATAATTCTGAAAGCAAAATTATTTATTTGAAAATTATGAAAATACAAATTTGCCTTTATTGATAAGTATTCTATTTTATCACTTCCGGTTAAAATAATTCTTAAACAAAATAATAATTTATAATACCACTGACCTCTCCAAGCTCAGTATGGTCCGTCTCCACTACGCTTGTAACCTTTTATTTTATATTCCTTCTTTTTTTTTATGTAAAATTCAAACTTAACAATTAAAAAATTGTTAAAATATGTTTATATTTAACAGTCTAAGCCTTAATGTCTATGCTTTAGGTACATGTATGTTTGAAATGCTGTATTTTTGTTTTAGTGTTAACTTGTGCAATGATATTTATTTAACATGTAACAAAGATTAATCAATTTTATAAATTGTGTTTAGGTATTACATTCGTCATACACTGTGGTATCATGTATGCTGAACGTCAAGTTAGAAAGTTCAGCAGATAACTAATGTGTAAAAGCCAAGTTATACGGTTTTTGACAACAGCTAGTATTTCATCACTCAGAATTGGTGATAGATTTTTGAAAATCTAGAATTAGAGTATATCTGATTGTTAATCTATTACTTAGTTTTAGTTACATATTATTTTCAAAAGCACATTAAAAGTTTTTTTTTGTATCGCGCACTATTTTAAATGTAATAAAACACTTTGTTAGTTAATAAATATAATTTTAACACAACGTTTGAAATTCTACTGAGAGTATAATTTGTTTTATTTATATACTTTATCTTATACTTAAATATTAATATGACTTTAACCATATATCCAATGCATTTTAGCTTTCGGAAAAAGAAAAAATAATACATTATTTCGTGTGTTGGAAACAACTTATTCATTATTCCGGAATGCTAACCAAATATTAAAGTTATTAGACATAACAAGTATTGATTTTTTGGTTAGCGGTCTATGTCATTTTAAAGTGAAGAATCTTTTAAAATTAAATAAAAAGTTTTGTAATACTTACCTTTACAATTTGGGGTTCACCTACTCGTTTTGGATAGTTGTTCCTATATTGTCTAACATTTTAAAGTCCTTTGGAGAGACAACTAACTCAGCAAGTGTATTCATAACATATTTCTACTATCCCGTTTCTGAAAAATCGTACGAGAAATATTTTGGCCTTCTTTACACAAATGAAATATGTTTCGGTAATTTTTTTGGGTACTTCGAAGTTTTGTTTGATTTACTATATTTCACACTATGCGGAGCAATAGCCACTCAATATGAAACTATAACATTGGCGTTAGAGACGTTCGGTCACGACAAAGACCCAAAAAGTAAGTAAATAGATTTGTATTGTCATTGAAATAATTATATTTTCTTAAGAGGTATAAAATTAAAGACTTTTAAATAATACAAGACCAATGCTCATTAAAATATCTAATGTACTTCGTTGTTATAAATAAGTATAGTATCTTAACCTAATTTTAATGATATTAATAATGATTAAATTTTTTAGATCAACAGATCCAAATGTATAAAGAGCTAAAAACTATAATTCAGGATTGTCAAAATGTTCGTTTGTAAGTATAACTTATTTATTATTACTTTTTTAAACTTGTTTTTCTTGGAGAAACCAAATGATTTAGTTTTTGACATATCAAACATATTATTTTTAGCTATATGAAAGAATTTTATTCGATAGTCCGCCTTGTCGTATTACTTGAAGTAGCTGTTTGTTCCTGTTGTCTCATAACGACTGCTTATTTTTTATCACTGGTATTTACTATAGTTATTTATATGGATAATACTATACATTTTATAACTATTTTAACGAACATTCTTATGTTTTGTTAGCAATGTTTGACGAATTCAATCGATTATGGTAAATTATTACAATTCATTATAAGTTTTGTCGTATACGGTACACAATTGTTTATGTATACTTACACTCTGGACCTTATAAATGAAAAAGTAATACGGAAAAAAAATTTTGAAATGTCGAATAGTTAAAACTAATTGTAAGGTTGTATAGATTTAGAGAGACGGTATCAACTTTGGATTGTACAGTTGTGATTGGACGTCAATGGATATTCGTTTCAAAAAGTTGTTGCTCTTAGCAATGCGAATGAACAGTGCAACATCACTTGAATTTAAAGCAACGCCAAATAAATCTTTGAACTTGAAGTTATTTTTAAGTGTAAGCTATACAATTTTACGAGATGTTACCAATTTTAATTTTATAATATTAAATGCTAATGGTCATAAACACTTTAACATTAAGAGTAACACCAAATGCACAGAAAATCTAGCAGTCTCAGTTATTCATATAAAAGGTAATCAAATTATCGAGAACCACTCAATAATTCACTGGGTTTAATAAAAAATAAATTTTTTTTACAGTGTTTTTATGCAATATGATCTCAATTTTTCACCAGTTTTTTTGCTTTTACCCCCCTCTCAACTTAGTTTTTATGATAGCAATTTATGAAACTATAATTGTCACGCATACATTTTATACAACTTTAAAATTATTAGAATAATGTACTAAACATGTTGACTGGGCGATAATAAGTTTTGTATAACTATTTTTGAACTAATTTCATTAGTGTGATTCTAGTAAGCTTTAAATACTAAAGTACAAAATACTAAAGTAGGTTTTGATATTTTTTTAACTTCATTTACGGTAAACCATTGAAATGTTATAAACAAGACTGAAAGTCATAAAATCACTTTAAAATAAATGCTTGGGTGCGAATCAGTAGTATGTATTTTTAAAACCAGTCCAAACGAAGCGCAGTAGAAACCTTTAATAATAATTCTGAAAGCAAAATTATTTATTTGAAAAAGATGAAAATACATATTTGCCTTAATTGATTATTATTCTAATTTTATCACTTCCGGTCATAATAATTCGTAAAATAAATAATAATTTATAATACCACTGACCTCTCCAAGCTCAATATAGTGTGTCTCCATTATGCTTGTATCTTTTTATTTTATATTCCTTCTTTTTTTTATGTAAAAGTCAAACTAAACAACTAAAAAATTGTTAAAATATGTTTATATTTAACAATTGAAGCCTTAATGTCTATGCTTTAGGTACATGTATGTTTGAAATGCTGTATTTATGTTTTAGTGTTAACTTGTGCAATGATATTTATTTAACATGTAATAAAGATTAATCAATTTTATAAATTGTGTTTAGGTATTACATTCGTCATACACTGTGGTATCATGTATGCTGAACGTCAAGTTAGAAAGTTCAGCAGATAACTAATGTGTAAAAGCCAAGTTATACGGTTTTTGACAACAGCTAGTATTTCATCACCAAAATTGGTGATATAGATTTTTGAAAATCTAAAATTAGTGTATATCTGATTGTTAATCTATTACTTAGTTTTAGTTACATATTATTTTCAAAAGCACATTAAATGTTTTTTTTTGTATCGCGCACTTTTTTAAATGTAATAAAACACTTTGTGAAGTAAATAAATATAATGTTATCACATTTGAACTTTTACTGAGAGTAAAATTTGTTTTATTTATATACTTGATGTCATACTTAATTACTAATATGACCTTAACCATATATTCAATGCATTTTAGCTTTCGGAAAAGGTAACAATAATACATTATTTCGTGTGTTGGAAACAATTAATTTATTTTATTTGTTCTGTAGTATTTGTCTTTAGATGCTACTTTGCGACAAAAATATATTCGCTTAATTTTCTCCAGTCATAAAGAAAATCAACATAAAATAATTTTGTTTATTTAATCTAATTGACATTTAATATATAAGTAATGGACATTTTAATAAACATATAACATTTATTAGGCATCTTTGAATGCAACAAAATTCTAAATAATAAACAAATTTCGTCAAAAATAAATAAAGCTAAGTAAAAGTCCGCACAATTCGAATCATTAACATTTTTTAAGGATAAATGTTTAAAAGTAAACAAACTAAAGGTGGTTCACAATAAAGTATATTAGCGCAACTAAGGAGGGAGATGGGAAAGTTAAGCATTTTCGAAAATTCTTAAAGTATCTTTATAATTTCGGTAAGTTAATACCGTTAAGCAATAAAATTGTTCCTGCTCAAAATACGACGATGGACCTTTCCGACTGTGTGTATTTTAGTGTGTCAAGGTGATTGTATAACCTGTCAAATCTTTCAAAAGCCTCTAACGGTATCATATCAAGATAAATCTTATCTACAGACTCTGGCTTATCACTAACGACAAAAATTATGCAAATGTCATTATCAATTTGCTTGAAATCGTTTGAAAAGTAATTGTATACTGTTTTTGCCATGTATCGAACTTTTCCAAAAACAATTCGTTTAATTATTTTACATCAAAGCACAACTGATCGCTACGGCTGATAACATTAGTCTACACCTAAATAATAAGATAATTAGATATGTATTAATAGTTTTTTTTATTTATTTATTTTTTTTTATTTTACAAAAACAATCTATACAAATATGTATGTACAATAAGTTTTTTTTTATCTAAATTATAACAGGGTATGTATATCTTGAAAAGGAAGCTACCCATTGGTAACAGCTCTATAGTAAGTTGGGTTAGGTTATAAGTTGTTTATTTTATGTTAGTAAGTCTCTACTCCAGTTACGTTTTAGCCTGCATGGAGGGTCGTCAGGGATATTGGCCGTGTGCATGCGTTTTATTAGGGGTTTGAGTTTGAATTTAGTTTTGCGTGGAATCTAAAGTAATGTAATTTGGCTAGTTCGTTAACAGTGACTATTTTTAGGTCTTTATGTAAGTTATTGTTTGTTATATACCAAGGTGCATTTGTAATCATTCGCTGTGTAATATTTTGGAACGCCTGTATTGGTATCCATAAGCCCATATTGGACGAATTATTGACTTGTATATAAGCAGTTTAGTCTTGAGTGACAGATTAGACTTTAGCAGAGGGCGCAAAAGATGTAGTCTGATATTTGATTTTTTCTTTGAGGTGTGGTCCCCAGGTTAGACGTTTGTCAAGAGTTAGACCAAGATATTTTGTTTCATTTTGAGTAGCGATAATTGTATTGTTAAGTATTATAGCGGGACTTATTTCCGGACGGAGGGCGAAGGTCGGAGTATAGCATTATAAATAAAGGTTAAAAGGAGAATACGTTTTTGGGAAAGGTTCATCAATAATTTATTGGTAATAAGATCATTACCAGGAGCTTTTCCTTTAGGTAATTTTTTGATTGTCGCTTGAACTTCTCCTGGGCTGAAAGGTTTGACAAGCTTGGACATTGGCAGAGGGCTCGATAGAAAGTCATTGACCATATTAACGTGGCTTGTATCTGGTATGATGTCTTGGTGTGGTTTGAATGTATAACTAAGATACTCAGCAAATAATAAAGATTTTTCGTCATCTGTTATAGCTAAGGTACCATCTTCTTTAAGTAATGGTGGGATAGTTTCTTTAGTTTTAGTTAGCCTTTTGGTAGCTCGCCATAGAGAGTTGTCCATGGGGTTGAGAGATCTTATGTAATTTACGTATTCTTCTGATTTATATTTTTGGAGTTCTTTTTTTAATTTATTAGCTAAATGATTAAATACGCGTTTATCAGAATAATAACGAGTGTGCCGCCATGTGGCTCTAGCTCTTCTTTTATCAACAATTAGGCATTTTATATGGAGTGGAAGTTTATAATTAGTTGTGCGTTTATTAGTATTTGATTGAGTAGCTGCATTATGTGCTGAGTTTTTTAAGAGTTGAACAAAGTTATAAGCCGCCTTATCAATGTCTTCTTGAATTTTTAATGTAACATTTAGATTAATATGTTCGTTCAATTCTTCTTGAAATTTTCCCCAGTTAATAGGACCATTGGTGAGGGATGGTCTGGAGGACATTGTAACTGCTCCACCTATGGTAAGAATTACAGGCGAATGATCACTAGAGAGATCGCAACTGTTTTCTATATTCGTTATTATATGGTTTGGTATTTTAGTAAGAAAAAAGTCGAGAATATCGGGATGCCTATTGATGTGAGTTGGCCAGTAAGTTGGGCCTGGAGGAGAGCTGAATGAAAAATGTTTATTGGTTATTAATGAATGGAGAATTTTTCCTCTTTGATTATTCGAGTAACATCCCCATAATATATGTTTATTTAATCTAATTGACATTTAATATATAAGTAATGGACATTTTAATAAACATATAACATTTATTAGGCATCTTTGAATGCAACAAAATTCTAAATAATAAACAAATTTCGTCAAAAATAAATAAAGCTAAGTAAAAGTCCGCACAATTCGAATCATTAACATTTTTTAAGGATAAATGTTTAAAAGTAAACAAACTAAAGGTGGTTCACAATAAAGTATATTAGCGCAACTAAGGAGGGAGATGGGAAAGTTAAGCATTTTCGAAAATTCTTAAAGTATCTTTATAATTTCGGTAAGTTAATACCGTTAAGCAATAAAATTGTTCCTGCTCAAAATACGACGATGGACCTTTCCGACTGTGTGTATTTTAGTGTGTCAAGGTGATTGTATAACCTGTCAAATCTTTCAAAAGCCTCTAACGGTATCATATCATGATAAATCTTATCTACAGACTCTGGCTTATCACTAACGACAAAAATTATGCAAACGTCAGTATCAATTTGCTTCAAATCGTTTGAAAAATAATTGTATACTGTTTTGCCATGTCTCGAACTTTTGCAAAAACTCTCCGTTTAATTATTTTACAAAAGACAGAGCATGCCAAAAGACAGAGCATCATATCTATTATAGTTATATAGTATTTTTTAAGCAACCAATAATTTAATTAGTACTGTACTGTTAAAATAATCTAAAAAGTAAATTTTACAATATAATTAGGAAAAAATAGACAAATCTCACAAATGTTATAAGAACTACAACATTTTACTAAATACTTGTAAAATGTGTAGTATATACATTATGCATTGTAAACAACACTATAACTTAAATCTATTAAAATGGTCAATTATATTTCTATTTAAAAAATTAATAGTGGCATTAATTCTGAATCTAATGAAATAGTTAACTATTCAGTGTGGACTAAAATGTGAACATGGATAATAATAATATTTGACATATGAGTGGGTCCTATATAAGGTATTCGAAATTGCTTATGTAGCTTTGCAACTTTAACATTTATATGTGGTAGAGATGTAATTTTAAAAATTAGGTTTGTATTTCTTCCGGGATATCTTTATAAAAGTTTTAAATATACGACAGAAGCAACTATAATTCTTTTAAAAATTATTTTATTTTATATTTATGTCACCATTTGTGTGTCTAAGCTCAATAGATTTTGAAGAATTGAGAACAATGTAATACTTGGAAATTTGACAACATTTTAAAATATCATGAGCACCTAATTTTTTTTTTTTTAAATACTAAATTATTGCAATTGATAAAATATCTGCTGAATATCTTAAGTTATGCAGATCACCCTGTGTAATGATTTATGAAATCTAGCGTAACAATATTATGTTAACGCATACATTGTTTTTGAAAATAAGTCAAAGCGAAGCAACCAAGCAATACAGGGTGATCATTTTATCGTGAACCACTCAACATCTCATTGGGCTTAAGTTATGATAAATTATTTTTTAGATAGGTAATACAAAAATAATATGATTCAAATAGAATATAATATGAAGAATATTATGATTTAAATACATAAAAGAAAAAAGTGAGTGGGAAACTGAAGATACTATGAAATGTAGTTCGATCGTGCCAACAAAGAGCCTGTAACTAACATTATTTTTTTAAAATAATTTAAAAAAATCGAAAGTTGAACGTGAAATATTTCTTAGTGCTAAAGCTAATACCCGTTTTGTGGTGCTATCATAAATATCAAAGAAAGTTTAATGGTCTCTACAATTGAATACATTTTTAATACTTATTATAATCAAACAAACATAACAATACAAAATCATGAATAACCTTTAAATTTACACCTTTTAATATTTTTTTTGAATAGTCGACCAAACTTTTAGCATATTCAATTGTATCCCGAATCTTGTTTTTGATAATTTCCTCACGTGCCACGGTCTTATTAGCTTCAGTTTCATAGTTGTGGTCGTTTTTCGAGTTCTTCAGCTCGAAACATTTAAAAATCATTTTTTCCAAATTAATTTTTTCGTTGCCCATTTGTCCTTTAGATCCATACTTATCATAGTTTTCAACTAAACGAATAATCTTAGACATTAGACGACGAAAAATAAACAAAGGTTTTTTACCCAAGTTCTTTAAATCATTTATTTGTCTTCTAAAATCGTCCGTATCGTTTAATTGAAAAAAATCCGCAATGTTCTCTGGGTGACCTAAAAATTCTTCAATGACATCAGTTTCGTATTGTGTTTGTTTTGCAGGTCCGCAGTGATTTTAAATGATATAAAAATGTCCAACAAACTCGTAACATTATCGTTTTTAACATTTGAATAAAATATATATGAACAGATTGTAGCCAACTAATAATGCCAAATATTGCGTCTGGGTTGTTGACTTGAATTTCCATTTTGAAAGTCAGCAAACCAACAATTTGATCACTATTTTCTAAACCTCCAAAACTTGCAGTCAGGGTTTCCATTATCGCTTTGTCCTCTATTACATTGTTCAAATGTAGCCGGTCGAAATCAAAGCCTTCAACATCAAAATATTGTACAAACAGAAAAACTTGTTTAGATAACGTTGGTGTATGGCCTTTTTATACTGTACAGGGTGAACATTGTATAGCAAACCACTCAATATCTCATTGAGTTTTTGTAATATTTAATTTTTTTTAAAAATTCTCATTATAGCATAGAATAAACTTTTGAAAAATTGAGATCATGATATTCTATTAAACCACTATAAACAAAATTAAATTTCTTATTAAGCCATAATAGGGCTGCCCTAGGATAAATTGAGTGGTTCACAATAAATAATCTCTCTGTAATGGTTAGTGACTTTACTTTGTCTTATTTTCAAAAACGATGTATGCGTTAATCTAATATTGTTATGCTAGATTTCAGAAATAATTTTAATGTAGGGTGATCTGCTTATCTAAAGATATTCAATACATATTTTACCAATTGTAATAATGTAGTCATTTTTAAAAATAAAATTCGGTGCTCATGATATTTTAAAATTGTAATAAAATTTCTAAGTATTAGATTTTTCTAAATTCTTCCAATTCTATTGAGCTTAGACACACAAATTGTGACATATATATTTATAAAATATTTAAAAAAAAAAATTATAATTACTTCTGTCGTATACTTGAAACTTTTATAAAGAAATCCCGGAAGAAATAAAAACCTTATTTTTAATATTAAATCTCTACCACATATAAATGTCAAAGTGGCAAAGCTACATAAGCAATGTCGAATACCTTTAAAATGGTCAATCATAGGGATGCACTCATATGTCAAATATTATATTTAATTATCCATGTTCACATTTTGTTCCACATCGAACAGTTAACTATTTCATTAGATTCAGAACTCATGCCACTATTAAATTTATAAGTAGAAATGTAGTTGACCATTTAAATAGATTTATATAATAGTTATTTAACATGCAAAATGTACATACTACTAATTGTACTATAATTTAGTAAAATATTGTAGTTCTTGTAATATTTGTGAGATTTATTTACTTTTACTAATTATATTGTAAATTTTACTTTTTGATTTATTTTAAAAGTACAGTACTAATTAAATTATCTGTTGCGTGAAAAATACTATATAACTATGAATACATTATACCGCAACGTTCTCGTATTGTGCACACATGTTAATTTTACTCTCGTCTTTTTATCAAGCTCTAATTACACCGATCGTAGACGTTTTTGCTTCGTCGAAATCATTGAGATCCTCCGGGTTCTGGGTAAGACAACAACAAATTTTTAATGACTCAAAATGGGCAGTCGTAATCATACGCCACCGTCAACGCCGTTATCTAAAACTATAAACGCTCCGATAACCCCGATAACTATAATAAACCGAAGCCATATAGTAAATAACAATAAAAATGATTCGATAAAATCCGTAAACGCAGATGATTTAAACGACGACTGGACTACAGTATTACCGTCAAACAAAAGACCGCACTCACTATCGCCCGATTCTTCACCTTTACCTAAACATAGCACAAATAATAAATTAAAAATCTTAAACCGATATACACCACTTCAAACTGATAGCAATGATATGGAAACCGTACAAACTAACGAACCTATAATCCACAAACCACCTCCAATATTTATCAAATCTGAACTCAATTATTTAAAATTTTGTAAAATCATTAAAAAAAATATTGGTTCCGAAGAATTCACTTGTAAAAGCAATACATCGGGACTCAAACTACATCTCAGTTCTCCTGAGTCATACCGTAAAATTGTACGTATTCTAGTACAAAATAATGTTGATTTTCACACATATCAATTAAAACAAGAAAAGCCATTTCGCGTTGTTCTAAAAAACCTTCATCACTCCACGGAAATAAAATTTATTGAAGATGAACTAAAACAACTTGGATTCAATGTCAAACAAGTAGTTAATGTTCTACAAAGACAATCCAAAAAACCCCTTCCAATGTTTTTTATTGATCTCGAACCAAGTATTAACAATAATGATACTTTCAAAGTAAACTCAATTTGTTACTCAAAAGTCAAATTTGAAGAACCTAAATTAAATAATTACCCTATACAGTGCTTGAGGTGCCAACATTTTGGGCACACCAAGCGTTATTGTAATCACGAGCCCCGATGTGTGAAATGTGAAGGCTCACATTTAACGGATGCACGCCAAAAGATCAATGACCAGCCCCCCAAATGTGTCTTGTGCGGGGGTGATCACCCAGCGAACTACAGAGGCTGTGTGGTATTCAAAAAAGAACAGCAGCGTACAACATCAAATTCAAAATCTAACGGAAATAATTATATTTTAAATCATAATATCGAACATAATTTTGTAAACAATGTGAAGGCCCCTGTTGGTAACACCCAAATAATAGATCCCAATGTACATTCCCCCAACATACATAGAACATATGCCAACGTAACTCAACAACCTTACTCTTATAACAATACTCAAACCCAAAACAAAACTAATACTGACAACGATTTAACTAAACAACTTTCTTCATTTCTATCCGACCTTAAATCTTTAATCAACCCCTTAATATCCCTATTAACAACAGTAATAAATAAAATTATTCTAAAAAATGACAAATAATTCTAATCTCAATAATAACAATCTCAAAGTCTTTCTTTGGAATGCCAACGGACTTCTACAACACAAAAATGAACTACAAACTTTACTTAACGACAATAATATTGACATAGCACTAATTAGTGAAACTCACTTTACTGATAAATCACACTTTAAAATATATAACTACAAATTATACAATATTTTAATATCAAATGCCATTCAACATAACGAAATTAAACCGTACCAAGAACCACACATATAAGCGACAATTGTGTCAATAAAAATTAACAATGTTCCTACTACTATTTCCGCTGTATACTGTCCTCCTCGCTATAGTATACATCAAGACGATTTTCAAAATTTTTTCAACACATTAGGTCATTCGTTTTTAGCTGGTGGAGACTTTAACTCAAAACATACATTATGGGGATGTTACTCGAATAATCAAAGAGGAAAAATTCTCCATTCATTAATAACCAATAAACATTTTTGTTGTAATACTATACATAAATATAGTATCAGAGTGCGAGTAGTGATGATAATCAAGTATTCAACACAAATAAAGTTATTACAATAATAGATATATTATACATAGAATATATTAACCCACAAGGTTGCACGCGTCTACAGATACACGTGTGCTTACAAAAACAACTTTGTTTTTCTATAACATTTCCTGGTTAACAACTACGTATTTTTATTATACAGATAAACAACATATTTATATATTGTGAAATACTTCTTGATATATAGAATATTAATTATTATTCCAACAATTTTGCATTCATCTCTCCTCTAGGCCCAACTTACTGGCCAACTCACATCAATGGGCATCCCGATATTCTCGACTTTTTTTGTTACTAAAATACCAAACCATATAATAGCGAATATAGAAAACAGTTGCGATCTCTCTAGTGATCATTCGCCTGTAATTCTTACCATAGGTGGAGCAGTTACAATGTCCTCCAGACCATCCCTCACCAATGGTCCTATTAACCCACATAATGCAGCTACTCAATCAAATACTAATAAACGCACAACTAATTATAAACTTCCACTCCATATAAAATGCCTAATTGTTGATAAAAGAAGAGCTAGAGCCACATGGCAACACACTCGTTATTATTCTGATAAACGCGTATTTAATCATTTAGCTAATAAATTAAAAAAAGAACTTCAAAAATATAAATCAGAAGAATAAGTAAATTACATAAGATCTCTCAACCCCATGGACAACTCTCTATGGCGAGCTACCAAAAGGCTAACTAAAACTAAAGAAACTATCCCACCATAACTTAAAGAAGATGGTACCTTATCTATAACAGATGACGAAAAAGCTTTATTATTTGCTGAGTATCTTAGTAATACATTCAAACCACACCAAGACCTCATACCAGATATAAGCCACGTTAATATGGTCAATGACTTTCTATCGAGCCCTCTGCCAATGTCCGAGCCTGTCAAACCTTTCAGCCCAGGAGAATGTTCAAGCGACAATCAAAAAATTACCTAAAGGCAAAGCTCCTGGTAATGATCTTATTACCAATAAATTATTGATGAACCTTTCCCAAAAATGTATTCTCCTTTTAACCTTTATTTATAATGCTATACTCCGACCTTCGCCCTCCGTCTGGAAATAAGTCCCGCTATAATACTTAACAATACAATTATCGCTACTCAAAATGAAACAAAATATCTTGGTCTAACTCTTGACAAACGTCTAACCTGGGGACCACACCTCAAAGAAAAAATCAAATATCAGACTACATCTTTTGCGCCCTCTGCTAAAGTCTAATCTGTCACTCAAGACTAAACTGCTTATATACAAGTCAATAATTCGTCCAATATGGGCTTATGGATACCAATACAGGCGTTCCAAAATATTACACTGCGAATGATTACAAATGCACCTTGGGATATAACAAACAATAACTTACATAAAGACCTAAAAATAGTCACTGTTAACGAACTAGCCAAAATACATTACTTTAGATTCCGCGCAAAACTAAATTCAAACTCAAACCCCCTAATAAAACGCATGCACACGGCCAATATCTCTGACGACCCTCCATGCAGGCTAAAACGTAACTGGAGTAGAGACTTACTAACATAAAATAAACAACTTATAACCTAACCCAACTTACTATAGAGGTGTTACCAATGGGTAGCTTCCTTTTCAAGATATACATGCCCTGTTATAATTTAGATAAAAAAAAAACTTATTGTACATACATATTTGTATAGATTGTTTTTGTAAAATAAAAAAAAATAAATAAATAAAAAAACTATTAATACATATCTAATTATCTTATTATTTAGGTGTAGACTAAGTGTTATCAGCCGTAGCGATCAGTTGTGCTTTGATGTAAAATAATTAAACGAATTGTTTTTGGAAAAGTTCGATACATGGCAAAAACAGTATACAATTACTTTTCAAACGATTTCAAGCAAATTGATAATGACATTTGCATAATTTTTGTCGTTAGTGATAAGCCAGAGTCTGTAGATAAGATTTATCATGATATGATACCGTTAGAGGCTTTTGAAAGATTTGACAGGTTATACAATCACCTTGACACACTAAAATACACACAATCGGAAAGGTTCATTGTCGTATTTTGAGCAGGAACAATTTTATTGCTTAACGGTATTAAATTACCGAAATTATAAAGATACTTTAAGAATTTTCGAAAAGGCTTTAACTTCCTAATCTCCCTTCTTAGTTGCGCAAATGTACTTTTTTATGGTCCACCTTTATTATGCTTACTTTTAAACATTTATCCTTAAAGAATGTTAATGATTCCAATTGTGCGGACTTTTACTTGGCTTTATTAATTTTTGACGAAATTTCTTATTATTTAGAATTCCGAGGTCGGACCTCAACGGGGGAGGGGCAAGTTGTAACGGTCACATTTCGCCCGACCGTTACTTCGCGCCCCGAACCTATGGACACATCACTAATGACCTAATTAGGTAGGGAGCGCTGACACACTGAGATGACATTCGCGTATCATCTAATTAACCAGTCGAGATTTACCATCACGCGCCTACGCATCCATACAGCCTTCTTGATTATTATTTGTGTACCTTAATTCGCCTACGGTTATCACCGGTCATCTCTGTGTGCGCACCGCTCGACTCCGGTCTGATCCCAATCATCACCAGCCAGTATTCAGGTCAGACTGTATATATATATATATATATTGCATATTTTGTATATTGATTTGCCACTGCTTTTAGTTATTAATAAATACTTTGTAGCCTGCATAACCTGAGTGTCGACTACCGTTATTTTAGTGTGATCGCCCGTTAAGCTCCTCGGGCGATATAGTAAATTTATAAAGGAGACTTTAGGGTTACTTAGGCGTAAAGCGGACTAGCCAACCGTTTCCCGTCAGGGGCCGTCTACTTTAACCTTATCGACGAGCACTCAGACTAGTTTGGTAAGCTAGTCAAGTAGCGACGTTACAATTGAAAGACGCCTAAAAAATGTTATATGTTTATTAAAATGTCCATTACTTTTATATTAAATGTTAATTAGGTTAAATAAACAAAATTATTTTATGTTGATTTTCTTTATGACTGGAGAAAAATAAGCGAATATACTTTATTCGCCAAAATAGCATCTAAAGACAAATACTACAGAACAAATAAAATAAATAAATTGTTTCCAACACACGAAATAATGTATTATTTTTTCTTTTTCCGAAAGCTAAAATGCATTGGATATATGGTTAAAGTCATATTAATATTTAAGTATAAGACAAAGTATATAAATAAAACAAATTATACTCTCAGTAGAATTTCAAACGTTGTGTTAAAATTATATTTATTAACTAACAAAGTGTTTTATTACATTTAAAATAGTGCGCGATACAAAAAAAAAACATTTAATGTGCTTTTGAAAATAATATGTAACTAAAGCTAAGTAATAGATTAACAATCAGATATACTCTTATTTTAGATTTTCAAAAATCTATATCACCAATTTTGGTGATGAAATACTAGCTGTTGTCAAAAACCGTATAACTTGGCTTTTACACATTAGTTATCTGCTGAACTTTCTAACTTGACGTTCAGCATACATGATACCACAGTGTATGACGAATGTAATACCTAAACACAATTTATAAAATTGATTAATCTTTATTACATGTTAAATAAATATCATTGCACAAGTTAACACTAAAACACAAATACAGCATTTCAAACATACATGTACCTAAAGCATAGACATTAAGGCTTAGACTGTTAAATACATACATATTATAATAATTTTTTTTTTGTTAAGTTTAATTATTACATAAATAAAAAGATACAAGCATAATGGAGACACACCATATTGAGCTTGGAGAGGTCAGTGGTATTATAAATTATTATTTATTTTACGAATTATTATGACCGGAAGTGATAAAATTAGAATATTAATTAATTAAGGCAAATGAAGTTAAAAAAATATCAAAACCTACTTTAGTATTTTGTACTTTAGTATTTAAAGCTTACTAGAATCACACTAATGAAATTAGTTCAAAAATAGTTATACAAAACTTATTATCGCCCAGTCAACATGTTTAATACATTATTCCAATAATTTTAAAGTTGTATAAAATGTATGCGTGACAATTATAGTTTCATAAATTGCTATCATAAAAACTAAGTTGAGAGGGGGTAAAAGCAAAAAAACTGGTGAAAAATTGAGATCATATTGCATAAAAACTCTGTAAAAAAAATTTGTTTTTTATTAAACCCAGTGAATTATTGAGTGGTTCTCGATAATTTGATTACCTTTTATATGAATAACTGAGACTGCTAGATTTTCTGTGCATTTAGTGTTACTCTTAATGTTAAAGTGTTTATGACCATTAGCATTTAATATTATAAAATTAAAAATGGTAACATCTCGTAAAATTGTATAGCTTACACTTAAAAATAACTTCAAGTTCAAAGGTTTATTTGGCGTTGCTTTAAATTCAAGTGATGTTGCACTGTTCATTCGCATTGCTAAGAGCAACAACTTTTTTAAACGAATATCCATTGACGTCCAATCACAACTGTACAATCCAAAGTTGATACCGTCTCTCTAAATCCATACAACCTTACAATTAGTTTTAACTATTCGACATTTCAAAATTTTTTTTCCGTATTACTTTTTCATTTATAAGGTCCAGAGTGTAAGTATACATAAACAATTGTGTACAGTATACGACAAAACTTATAATGAATTGTAATAATTTACCATAATCGATTGAATTCGTCAAACATTGCTAACAAAACATAAAAATGTTCGTTAAAATAGTTATAAAATGTATAGTATTATCCATATAAATAACTATAGTTAATACCAGTGATATAAAATAAGCAGTCGTTATGAGACAACAGGAACAAACAGCTACTTCAAGTAATACGACAAGGCGGACTATCGAATAAAATTCTTTCATATAGCTAAAAATAATATGTTTGATATGTCAAAAACTAAATCATTTGGTTTCTCCAAGAAAAACAAGTTTAAAAAAGTAATAATAAATAAGTTATACTTACAAACGAACATTTTGACAATCCTGAATTATAGTTTTCAGCTCTTTATACATTTGGATCTGTTGATCTAAATAATTTTATCAATATAATTATCATTAAAATTAGGTTAAGATACTATACTTATTTATAACAACGAAGTACATTAGATATTTTAATGAGCATTGGTCTTGTATTATTTAAAAGTCTTTAATTTTATACCTCTTAAGAAAATATAATTATTTCAATGACAGTACAAATCTATTTACTTACTTTTTGGGTCTTTGTCGTGACCGAACGTCTCTAACGCCAATGTTATAGTTTCATATTGAGTGGCTATTGCTCCGCATAGTGTGAAATATAGTAAATCAAACGAAACATCGAAGTACCCAAAAAAAGTACCGAGCACTACTTCATTTGTGTAAAGAAGCCCAAAATATTTCTCGTACGATTTTTCAGAAACGGGATAGTAGAAATATGTTATGAATACACTTGCTGAGTTAGTTGTCTCTCCAAAGGACTTTAAAATGTTAGACAATATAGGAACAACTATCCAAAACGAGTAGGTGAACCCCAAATTGTAAAGGTAAGTATTACAAAACTTTTTATTTAATTTTAAAAGATTCTCCACTTTAAAATGACATAGACCGCTAACCAAAAAATCAATACTTGTTATGTCTAATAACTTTAATATTCGGTTAGCATTCCGGAATAATGTTGTGAATTTGAATACTGTGAGGAAATATTTAGTATAAATCACTATTACTTGACCAAGTCTCTCGCCATTAACGTTACCGTGATAGATACTATATAGAAGTCCAAAAACACTATAAACAAATACCAGAGCGGTATACGAGAATATTACATAAAATATGATTTTTTTTCTCAGTGTCATATGGAATAATTTCAAGAGTAAACTATTGATAGCTAGCCTTTTGTTAAAGTTCATCGAATCACCTATATTGTTATTTTTCTGATCACCTGAAACTTAACATTTTTTTAATATACATATATGTATTCTCATTATAATTTACAAATATCGTAGCATACATTAAAGGTGGATCAATATAAGGTAGTAATAAAATTTTACTCGTATTACAAAAGACAAATATTTGTTAACAAGCATTTTTCTATTTAATATATCATTTTTGATACATAATTCATTGTTTTAAACTGAAATATTTGATCATGCACTCAATTATACTTAGTGGTAAGAAAAAAATTAATGGAAATTCGTTATGGTTTTTATATATCATAATATTTTATTCCCCTGTGGGTGGGGGCCAGAATACACCCGCGGTAGTCCATGCCTGTCGTAAGAGGCGCCAAAATTGGACCTGGAGGTAGGCGGCAGCGCCTTCAGTACTGGCTATAGGTGGATGCTTCGTAAGCAGGTACAGCTATAGCCAGGTAGTAGTAGTAGGCGTGCATGGAGACCATGAACACGGCTACTATACTGCGATGTGGAAGGCAACGGGAAACCACCATACTATAGTCCCAAGACCAAATTCCTACCAACTCACTAATGGAAGAGTAAGATCTAGAGCAAAGTTCATATCACAGTCATGTGGAAACGTGGGCCTAAAATGTGTAGATATTTAAAGGAAAATAGAAGACAGAATGGAGAAGAATTGTAGGAAGGCAATACCAGTCGGAAGACTGAAAAACTTAAAGAAGAAGAATATTTTATTATATGTATTATTATGATATTTGAATTTATAAAATTTAAGGAGGAAACTTCATTTAAATTTGACCGTTGAATATTTTTTTATTAAGTTTATGAGAAATCAGTTATCGAAATTTTACTATTTGAGTCTTTATGTTCATAAGGTTTTCACGTTAACTTTTTTTTATCGAAAATCGCTTAAATAAAAATCTTAAACTCGTAAAATTTTGTATGGATGCACTTTTAATCTTCTAGCAGTGTAGTATATCTTCTGATATTACAGATATTATATTTTTTAGACTAATCTAGTTATGGGAAAACTTAAGAATTCGAAAATATCAATTGAATAGAAGATGCTATTCTAATTATTATCAAATCACCATGTTGGCGTGAAAAAAAATTAAAAATTAACTTATCTATGTCTACGAACCTGTTTACAAATGTGCTTTTACTGTCTTATAATTTTGATAAATACGTTTAAGAGAGTTGATAGTTCTAAGACAACCGTACGAGTCCACTTCAGGAGAACGTAGTGTGTAAGCCTCTGTTGAAGAACAACTGAAACTCTAATTGGCATAATTATCACAGAAGGGTACCACTGTAGCAATTACATGGAAACATTTAAAACGTCCTATATAATAAATTATATGTTACCTTTGCTGTAAATGTAGCCATATGATTTTATTATTTAATTGTTCAATGAAAAGTTTGTAGAAATCGATTGCAGGGTCCCATTTGAATAAGAAAAAATGTTTGTAATGTAATGTAATGTTCAAATTGGTACCGGAAAGTAATGCTAGGACTATAAAATGTATGTTAAAACAATTGCTAAGAAGAAATTCTAAAAACAAGAATAATAAAACGAGATTTTCTAGTTGAAATATCGATTAATATTTTAAATTATGGCAGATACAGGTGATCTACTTATCTTGAACTACTCAACATCTCACTGGGTTCATTTGATAATTGAATTTTTTTTTTCCAAAATGTTTTTATATGATGTGATCTCAATTCTCCACAAATTTTGATGTTCCTACCCGCCTCCCAAACTAATTATTTTTATATCAACTTTTGATTTTCAAATAGTAACACCTACTTTTTTTTTTGTTAAAATTTTCAAGAGCAATTGTATATTAAAACATGTGTACTTAAATTTTTCGTTTTGGATGACTAGTTACTTAACTACATACATTTGAATATTATGGGTCAGCGGGGTCCGGGGGACGTTCGGCGCCTGTTGATCGACTCTTATGTAGGTGCTATTATAAGATACAATATTGACTGTTAGACAGTTTGTAGAAGATATCCACTGGGCATTCTGTCATAAGTTTCCACGTAATAAAGTTATCCGTAATGGTAATCCCCGAAACACAACAATACTGGAACAATACATATCGAGCGATACTTTTAGAAATGTATGTTAGCAACTATTGATTTTTTTCACTGTTTTGTATAATGCACTGGTAATGCACTGATAATATGTCTTGGAAAATTCAAATAATTTATTTATAAACGTTTGAAGTTCAGTAAGAATTTCTATGTAATAGCTAACTAATGCATGAGCAGTCACGGGTGGGAACGTATAAATAATAGAAAAGAACGCTTGCAGCTCTTGAAAAAGTTATTTTTTAAAAATTACATTGGTATAATTATAGTTCAAAATAGCGTGCAGCTATATGCATAGACAAGAAAACTATGTAATATATACGGGTGTTTTCTACCATACAATCATTTGTTCAGTAAATGGTCGAGTTGGAATTATTAGTTCAAAGGGTAGTTGTAAAAGAAAATAGAGGGTTATTTTTTTTATCACGGGCCAGTTAATATTTCACTGGGTTTAATTAATATTTGAGTTTTTTTTCTTGATGTTTTTACATAATGTGATCTCAATTTTCCTCTAATTTGTATGTTCCACTCCCATACCAAATTAGTTTTTTCAAATAGCAATATGTATTTGTTTTGTTATTAGTATTATTCTGCATAGATCTACATAAAATTGTTTTAATGATTTAATACGTTTTTTTTTTTAATTTTTAGGTGTTTTTGTTATTTTATTCGAAATCTGCGAATAACACAGTTTTCCGGCCATTAAAAAAAAACTGTTGTGCCGAATTTAATTTCCGTTTAATATGTTATCGATACATATGAGTTCTAACTACTGACCAATTTTCAATTTAAGGGTCTTAAAAGTGTCCCCCCAATAATAATGAAATTATATACCTACCTTGAAATTTGATACAACTGACGTGTGCGGGCATACCAAATATATATTCCTTGTAAATTTCAACTCGATACGACTTTTTTTCTCGAAATTATAGCCAGTAAAAGTTCTAACTTAAAAACGTGTACGGTTTTTTTTTTTGTTTTTTCAAATTTCGTCTGTGAAGAAGTAAACTTTTCAGTTTTTACCCATACCCCCCCCCCAAAGTACCAACTAGATAAAATTCATGATTTATAGAGTTGTTACTCGAAGTCCTTGGTCCAGTATTAAAAAAGTTACAGTGTATACAGATAAAAAAAAACACACATCAGAGTAAAACCAATACCTTCTCGCTTTGCATCGAAAAATAGAATACAAGACAAAATATTACTTGTAACGAAAGCATAAGAATAGAATTTCCGCTGATGTTTGTAGGACTGATGTTTGTATATATAAGTTAACGGTTTTTTCAAAAATAAATATTTTATATCAAGAAACTTAGAATTAGCAAACATAAGGGCTGCAGGGTAACGAGCCGACCTTCCCAGTATAATCTTAATAATTGATTTTTGCACTACCAATAAGTTATTGATGATAGTATTGCACGCTCCACCCCAAGCTATAATACCGTATTCTAATGGTGATTACACATAGCATAGTAAACTGTTCTCAGAGTTTTGATTGAAAGAAAAGATTTTGTTATTCTTAAAAAATATTTTAGGACTGTACTCAAAATAAAGTTTATTGTAAAGCATTATTAAATGTTAATGAGCTAAAAAACGAAATAAAAAAGTGCGTTCAGAAATCAATAAGTATAATACAAAAAACTTCCCCATAATCAAATAATTAAACGCCTGAATTTGTATATAATGTACTTGTAAGAAAAATAAAATGATAATCTATTTAATACCTTATTATACGAAGTTTATAAATTGTTTTTCTTCTTCCAACAACATTTTTTCTTATTCATATGGTACTGCAATCGATTTATACAAACTATTCATTGAACAATTAAATAATAAACTCATATGGCTACATTTACAGCAGAGGTAACATACAATTTATTATGTAGGACGTTTTAAATGTTTCCATGTAATTGCTACAGTGGTACCCTTCTGTGATAATTATGCCAATTAGAGTTTCAGTTGTTCTTCAACAGAGGCTTACACACTACGTTCTCCTGAAGTGGACTCGTACGGTTGTCTTAGAACTATCAACTCTCTTAAACGTATTTATCAAAATTATAAGACAGTAAAAGCACATTTATAAACAGGTTCGTAGACTTAGATAAGTTAATTTTTAATTTTTTTTCACGCCAACATGATGATTTGATAATAATTAGAACATTATCTTCTATTAAATTGATATTTTCGAATTCTTAAGTTTTCCCATAAGTCTAAAAAATATAATATCTATAATATCAGATGTACTACACTGCTAGAAGATTAAAAGTGCACCCATACAAAATTTTACGAGTTTAAGATTTTGATTTTAGCTATTTTCGATAAAAAAAAGTTAACGTGAGAACCTTATGAACATAAAGACTAAAATAGTAAAATTTCGATAATTAATTTCTCATAAACTTAATAAAAAATACTCAACGGTCAAATTTAAATGAAGTTTCCGCCTTAAATTGTTTAAAAATTATTTCCACAAAGTAGTCTCACAATAATTCTTAAGTAAGCAGGCACAAATATGTATTTCCATTTTTATTTTTCTTACGACTAAGCAAAACTGAGTGAATGATCAAATATTTCAGTTTAGACAATGAATTATATATTAAAAATGCTTTATTGTGTAAAACAATTCTTGTTAAGGGTGACGGTGCCGAAAAAAATGTTTTTTGCCAATTCTTAACTTTTAAGTTTAACTGTGATGTGTAATAATTAGTTTAGTAATTAGGACACTATTTTGGCAGTTAATTTATTTTTCGCACTATCACAGTACCCCTGACAGTGATTTAAAGAACACAAATGCTCTTACAGGAAAAACTCACACGCCTCGGAAACATGTCGGATTTTTATAATTTTTTTTTTATTTGAAAGGGGAAAACTTTTTGCAGTTTGGATAGGAGCCCAAATTTTCACTTAACATCAAATAGGCCTAAAAAAATAAGTTTAAAAAAATAATTTGAATTATGCCAAAAATTTGGCATAATTCAAATGCATATTATGGATTCTATAATAAGAATATTGAAGTTCGGGCTTCTATCCGAACTGCAAAAAGTTTTCTCCTTTAATATAAAAAAAAAAAACGATTAAAATCCTACTATTCTACAGGACGTGACAGTTTTTTCTGTGAGACATGTTTTTGGTACTAAAATCGTACCTTATAGTTATGTTCCTTAAATATTTGATACGATAATTGTGAATTGTAATAGGTACTTATATATTGAAAAAAAACCAGTACAGTGGGGTCGGTGCATAGTGGGGACGGAGCATAGTTGGGTCGGGGCATAGTGGTGACGGGGAGGTCACAGGTTTACAGGAATTTTTAAATCTGAAAGTGATAAAATCACTTTCGAAAAAACGCTTCGATGCAAATCGGTAGTTAGTATTTTCAAGCCAGTACAGTCCAAACCAAGCACAGTATAAACCAGCAAAGTTAGAAAGTTTTAAATGAAGGTTCTGTATTTACAAATGAGCATCAAAGCGTTAATTTGAAAGTGATTTTATCCGAGAGGACTAGTACAGTAAAGTATTGGCATAATGTAATCAAAGCAATGAGGAAACGGAGAGGTCACAGGTCTACAAGAATTATTATAAATAAAAGTGATAAAATTGAATCACTTTCAGATTTAAAAATTCCTGTAAACCTGTGACCTCCCCGTCCCCACTGTACCCCAGCCCGACTATGCTCCGTCCCCACTATGCCCCGACCCCACTGTACTGGTTTTTTTTTTTTTTTGCAAAAACGTAATGGACCAAATAACACATATACAATGTCTAGTTAAATTTAGTTAGAATGGTGGACGATTCATGTTTCAATCGTTTGTATTCCATAGTTTAAATTATAATTGTTTATTCTCAATAAAATTAATATTTATATTTTATATACTTCCATTTGAGCAATCTCACACAAACTATTTATACTTCATAGATTATATTATTTCAAAGCTCTATTATACTCTTTTTTACTAGATTGACAATGTACAAAACGAAATGCAACTAAAAAAACCTTTTCATAGATCCTTGAAATATAAAGGGTGGGTTAGTGAAACGGGTTTTACCATTTAAATACATTAGAAAATCGCCGTTTTACTGCCTCATCCTGTATATTAATTTCTTGTTATTTTCTAAAGAAAAATCGATTTTCTTACATTTAAATTAAAATAAATCGTATACTGGTACTGTGATGGAGAAAACAATAAATTTTACCTACATATATTACTTATTAGTTAAATATTACTAACGTGTATAGCCACTAGCAGTCGGCTGTTGCCTGTTATTTAACAATAACCTTTTATGGAGATTTTAAAAATTGTGTTTTTTTAATAATAGCATAGGAGCAGTATCATGATGTTAAATGATCACGAGATTTGATCTAGTCATAAAATAAAGTATTATCATTTATGACTTAATTATTATTAAAATTTATCTTAATAGTAATAGTACATAGTAATAAAATAATGAAATTTTTTTTTACAAAATTAGAGCTACAAGTTGATAAACTAAAAAAATAAAATTAGCACGAAGCAGATTATCTTATATTAGACAATTTAAACAATCAAGCGTGAATCTCTTTAAATGAATAACAGTATAACAATATACAAAACATTAGTTTTCCTTTAAAAAAATTGTGTAATAAAAAAAACATTTTGAGGCGGTATACTGCATAAAAACCAACACTTAATCTAAATCCAAAAAACAACAGTGCTCTTCATTATTTGCAGGTAGTTGGACATTAAATACTCATAGTTAACCTTCGGTAAGGTTATATAACGCAGGCTATAAAATAACGAGATAACGACAGTGGTTTTGTCGTATCAGAATCATTAAGTGTCTTAGTAAGTACACGGACAGGTTTTTTTCCCAAAAAATCGAGTGTCTACTATAATCAGTCACACGATTTAGTTTCTCACATCTGGTACACTGGGTTTTTAGTTAAAAAAAAACGGTTTTTTTTTTTGTTTTTTCAACTTTCGACTGTGAAGACTTAAACTTTTTCAACTTTTATCCCCCCAAAGTACAAACTAGACAAAATTTGTGATTTATAGAGTTGCTACTCGAAGGAATTGGTCTAGTATTAAAAAAATTACAGTGTATACAGCGAAAAAAAAAGCCCACATCAGAGTAAAACCAATACCTTCTCGCTTTGCATCGAAGCTAAAACATTTTTCTGGATTTTTGTGTACAAGACATCAAAAGTGGTCAAATTATATGTTTTTTGGGTCGGTGATTACAAATTTAATATCAGCTCTCAATTTTAATCATCCGGAAAGAACTTAAGTAGAAAAAAAAAAAAATTGAATTTGTGTAAACTTCAAGTCAAAAGTGGTACTTGAGCACAAAACCTAATAGTATCAATCTGCATAGATATAAATAAAATTGTTTTAATGATTTGATCAATTTTTTTTAAATATTTTAGGTGTTTTTGTTAAAATATACGCAATGTGCGAAAACACGGTTTTCCGGCAATTAAAAAAAAATAGTAGTGCCGAATTTTTCACCCGCTTAATATGTTATGGAAACATATGAGTTCCAACTACTGGCAAATTTTCAACCCAAAAGTTTTAAAATTACGGCTAAAAACCCCGAAAAACAAAAAAACTTGTATCCCCCCTAGGGGGAGGGAAATAGGTATATTTTAAATTTGACAAAACTGACGTGCGCGGGCATACCTAATAAATATTTCTTATACATTTCAACTCGATCCGACTCTTTTTCTCGATACTATAGCCAGTAAAAGTTCTAACTTAAAAACTCGTACGGTTTTTTTTTTGTTTTTTCAACTTTCGTCTGTGAAGACTTAAACTTTTTCAACTTTTACCCCCCCCCAAAGTACAAACTAGACAAAATTTGTGATTTATAGAGTTGCTACTCGAAGGAATTGGTCTAGTATTAAAAAAGTTACAGTGTATACAGCGAAAAAAAAAGCCCACATCAGAGTAAAACCAATACCTTCTCGCTTTGCATCGAAGCTAAAAATTGTTTAGTTTCAGATAATCAAAAGAATAACAATATGGGTGATTTGATGAATGTTAACAAAAGGATAGCTGTCAATAGTTTACTCTTAAAATTATTGCATATGACACTGAGAAAAAAAAAATTATATTTTGTTTTATTATTGTACACAGCTTTAGTATTTGTTTATAGTGTTTTTGGACTTCTATATAATATCTACTATAATACCATTGATAGTGAGAGACTTGGTCAAGTCATAGTGATTTACATTTATTATTTCCTTACTCTATTCAAATTCACAACATTATTTCGATACGCTAGCCGAATATTAACGTTATTGGATATAGCCGGTATTGATTTTTTGGTTAGTGGTCTATGTATTTTTAAAGTTGAAAATCTTTTAAAATTAAATAAAAGGTTTTATAATTCTTACCTTTGTACTTTGGGGTTCGCCTACATGTTTTGGACTGGTGTTCCCATACTATCTAACATTTTAAAGTCTAATGGAGATACAACTAACTCTACAAGTGTATTTATTACATATTTCTACTATCCCCTTTCTGAAAAATCGTACGAGAAATATTTTGGCCTTCTTTACACAAATGAAGTAGTGTTCGGTACTTTTTTTGGGTACTTCGCTGTTTTGTTTGATTTACTATATTTCACACTATGCGGAGCAATAGCCACTCAGTATGAAACTATAACATTAGCATTGGAGACGTTCGGTCACGACAGAGAACCAAAAAGTAAGTAAATAGATTTGTATTGTCACTAAAATTAATATATTTTACTCATACTAATGTCCGTATTTAACTCATACCATATTTTATTTTCTTAATTTCCTTATTCTTCAATAATTTGATCGATAAACTAAACTAAATAATTTATTATGACAACCACATATTAAAATTATTTATTATAAGAGCTTGATTCATTAATTTGGTGTAGATTGGTTTTTTTAAATTATTAAATTTTCTGAATTGTTTTAATATGTATCTCTTGAAAATTTAATAAAAATATAATGCTGCCAACTATAATGGAAAACTTAAAATTTACAATATAATTAGTAAAAATAAATAAATCGCACAAATTTTACAAGAACTACAATATTTTACTAAATTATAGTACAATTAGTAGTATATACATTTAGCATAATAAATAACTATTATATAAATCTATTAAAATGGTCAATTATATTTCTACTTAAAAATTTAATAGTAGCATGAATTCTGAATCTAATGAAATAGTTAACTATTACTACTAAAATGTGAACATGGATAAATATAATATTTGACATATGAATGCGTCCATATGATTGACTATTTTAAAGGTATCCGATATTGCTTATGTAGCTTTGCAACTTTGACATTTATATGTGGTAGAGATGTAATATTAAAAATAAGGTTTTTATTTCTTCCGGGATGTGTTTAAAAAAGTTTTAAATATACGACAGAAGCAACTATAACTCTTTTAAAAATTATTTTATTTAATATATATGTCACCATTTGTGTGTCTAAACTCAATAGATTTTGAAGAATTGAGAAAAATTGTAATACTTAGAAATTTGACAACATTTTAAAATGTCATGACCTCCAAATTTTTTTTTAAATACTACATTATTGCAATTTATAAAAGAATCTACTGAATTTCTCAAGTTCTGCAGATCACCCTATATTAAAATGATTTCTAAAATCTGGCTTAACAATATTATACTAACTCATACACCATCTTTGAAAATAAGACAAAGCGAAGCAACTAACCAATACAGGGATATTATTTTATCGTGAACCACTCAATATATCCTAGGGCAGATCTATTAGGGACTAATAAGAAATTTAATTTTTTTTTATATTGGTTTTATAGAATATTATGATCTCAATTTTTCAAAACAAATTTTTAGATCAGCTATAATAAGAATTAAAAAAAAAAATTAAGTATAACAAAAACCAAATGAGATATTGAGTGGTTCGGGATACAATGTTCACCCTGTACAGCATAAGTTATACACCAACGTTAAATAAATAAGTTTTACTGTTTGGTACAATATTTTGTGGACAAAATAAATAAAAAAATATTTTAGGGAAATCATTTGATTCTAGGTTAAACACACAAATGGCCATAAACGCACTGTTTTTCGTTTTTTTGAATATTATGGTAAATACATGTGTAGATTATATGGTTCATTCAATTTTTATATAATATCAACTATGACTAAATCTAGCTTTAGTTGAAAAGTAGACCTTATTCTGTTGTGTAAGTTATAAAACTATAATATAAAATCATAATAACATATAAGTGATTCTATTTAAAATTTTAAGAAACAGTGCTTAAAAATGAAATACATTATTATTTGGATGACGAAAATAATAATATTGAACTTTGCTAATTGTGAGTACGACGAGCGGGAAGTAATAAAGAGGTATAATGATATAAAAGGGCACGAAGCGGTTTATGCCAAATACGTGGTGTTCACTCTAAACAATACCGCTATAAGTAAATATTCCAATGAAATGATAGAAAACGAAATCAATGAATCTAACGAAATAATTAAATGTCATTTTACATATAATATGTTGGTTTTTATGCATTTGATCCGTGCAAAAAATTACATTAAGGATGGTAACACTATTGCTAGCATTCAGAGTGAATGTCCAAAGTGGGAGCGAAAAATGTTAAAAGAGAGAATTCAAACAAATTACTTTAAAGAGCCATCATTTACTAGCTTTACGTGGGTATTTCATATTTACACACATCAAATGAAACGGTTGGCGACAATGGATGACAAAAAAAAAAGTTTTTCTAAAATGGAGGACCTTCATCGTAAAGTTAGGAGATATGTGAAAGAATCCATGCCATCTTACTGCAAATTTGACGACGGCGTACCCCAGGAATGTGATGTTACATACGATAGTGTATTGAAGTTAGATCTTAAAACAGCGCTAAGTACGCTTACAAAGTTCTGTAAACGTCAGCCATTTACAGAAATCGATGTTGAAGACTTTGATTTCGACCGGCTACATTTGAACAATGTAATAGAGGACAAAGCGATAATGGAAACCCTGACTGCAAGTTTTGGAGGTTTAGAAAATAGTGATCAAATTGTTGGTTTGCTGACTTTCAAAATGGAAATTCAAGTCAACAACCCAGACGCAATATTTGGCATTATTAGTTGGCTACAATCTGTTCATATATATTTCATTCAAATGTTAAAAACGATAATGTTACGAGTTTGTTGGACATTTTTATATCATTTGAAATCACTGCGGACCTGCAAAACAACACAATACGAAACTGATGTCATTAAAGAATTTTTAGGTCACCCAGAGAACTTTGCGGATTTTTTTCAATTAAACGATACGGACGATTTTAGAAGACAAATAAATGATTTAAAGAACTTGGGTAAAAAACCTTTGTTTATTTTTCGTCGTCCAATGTCTATGATTATTCGTTTAGTTGAAAACTATGATAAGTATGGATCTAAAGGACAAATGGGCAACGAAAAAATTAATTTGGAAAAAATGATTTTTAAATGTTTCGAGCTGAAGAACTCGAAAAACGACCACAACTATGAAACTGAAGCTAATAAGACCGTGACACGTGAGGAAATTATCAAAAACAAGATTCGGGATACAATTGAATGTACTAAAAGTTTGGTCGACTATTTAAAAAAAATATTAAAAGTCGTAAATTTTAAGGTTATTCATGATTTTGTATTGTTCTACATTTACAGACACGTAGTATTTTAATAAATGTTATCTCTTCTAATTTATGTTTGTTTGATTATAATAAGTATTAAAAATGTATTCAATTGTAGAAACCATTTAACTTTCTTTGATATTTATGATAGCACCACAAAACGGGTATTAGCTTTAGCACTAAGAAATATTTCACGTTCAACTTTCGATTTTCTAAAATTATTTAAAAAAAATAATGTTAGTTACAGGCACTTTGTTGGCACGGTCGAATACACTTCATAGTACCTTCAGTTTCCCACTCACTTTTTTTTTTTATGTATTTAAATTATAATATTCTTCATATTATATTAGTTTTGTATTACCTATCTAAAAAATCATTTATCATAAATTAAGCCCAATGAGATGTTGAGTGGTTCACTATAAAATGATCACCCTGTATTGCTTGGTTGCTTCGCTTTGACTTATTTTCAAAAACATTGTATGCATTAACATAATATTGTTACGCTAGATTTCATAAATCATTATACAGGGTGATCTGTGGTGATTTTCCGAAAGCTAAAATGCATTGGATATATGGTTAAAGTCATATTAATATTTAAGTATAAGACAAAGTATATAAATAAAACAAATTTTACCCTCACAGGAAGTTCAAACGTGATAAAATTATATTTATTTACTTCACAAAGTGTTTTATTAGATTTAAAATAGTGCGCGATACAAAAAAAAACTTTTAATGTGCTTTTGAAAATAATATGTAACTAGCACTAAGTAATAGATTAGCAATCAGATATACTCTAATTTTAGATTTTCAAAAATCTATATCACCAATTTTGGTGATGAAATACTAGCTGTTGTCAAAAACCGTATAACTTGGCTTTTACACATTAGTTATCTGCTGAACTTTCTAACTTGACGTTCAGCATACATGATACCACAGTGTATGACGAATGTAATACCTAAACACAATTTATAAAATTGATTAATCTTTATTACATGTTAAATAAATATCATTGCACAAGTTAACACTAAAACACAAATACAGCATTTCAAACATACATGTACCTAAAGTATAGACATTAAGGCTTAGACTGTTAAATACATACATATTATAATAATTTTTTTTTGTTAAGTTTAATTATTACATAAATAAAAAGATACAAGCATAATGGAGACACACCATATTGAGCTTGGAGAGGTCAGTGGTATTATAAATTATTATTTATTTTACGAATTATTATGACCGGAAGTGATAAAATTAGAATATTAATCAATTAAGGCAAATATGTATTTTCATCATTTTCAAATAAATAATTTTGTTTTCAGAATTATTATTAAAGGTTTCTACTGCGCTTCGTTTCGGCTGGTTTAAAAATACATACTACTGATTCGCACCAAAGCATTTATTTTAAAGTGATTTTATGACTTTCAGTCTTGTTTATAACATTTCAATGGTTTACCGTAAATGAAGTTAAAAAAATATCAAAACCTAAAACTCGTATTTTAGTATTTAAAGCTTACTAGAATCACACTAATGAAATTAGTTCAAAAATAGTTATACAAAACTTATTATCGCCCAGTCAACATGTTTAATACATTATTCTAATAATTTTAAAGTTGTATAAAATGTATGCGTGACAATTATAGTTTCATAAATTGCTATCATAAAAACTAAGTTGAGAGGGGGGTAAAAGCAAAAAAACTGGTGAAAAATTGAGATCATATTGCATAAAAACTCTGTAAAAAAAATTTGTTTTTTATTAAACCCAGTGAATTATTGAGTGGTTCTCGATAATTTGATTACCTTTTATATGAATAACTGAGACTGCTAGATTTTCTGTGCATTTAGTGTTACTCTTAATGTTAAAGTGTTTATGACCATTAGCATTTAATATTATAAAATTAAAATTGGTAACATCTCGTAAAATTGTATAGCCTACATTTAAAAATAACTTCAAGTTTATAGGTTTATTCGGCGTTGCTTTGATTTCAAGTGATGTTGCACTGTTCATTCGCATTGCTAAAAGCAACAACTTTTTAAAACGAATATCCATTGACGTCCAATCACAACTGTACAATCCAAAGTTGATACCATCTCTCTGAATGCATATAACCTTACAATTAGTTTTATTTATGCGATATTTAAAAATGTTTTTTTCCGTTTTACTTTTTCATTTATAAGGTCCAGAGTATAAGTATACATGAACAATTGTGTACCAAATACGATAAAACTTAAAATGAATTGTAGTAATTTGGCATAATCGATTGAATTCGTCAAACATTGCTAACAAAACATAATAATGTTCGTTAAAATAGTTATAAATTTATAGTGATATCCATATAAATAACTATAGTTAATACCAGTGATATAAAATAAGCAGTCGTTATGAGACAACAGGAACAAACAGCTACTTCTAGTAATACGACAAGTCGGACTATCGAATAAAATTCTTTCATATAGCTAAAAATTATATGTTTGATATGTCAAAAACTAAATCATTTGGTTTCTCCAAGAAAAACAAGTTTATAAAAGTAATAATAAATAAGCTATACTTACAAATGAACATTTTGACAATCCTGAATTATAGTTTTCAGCTCTTTATACATTTGGATCTGTTGTTCTAAGTAATATAATCATTATTAATATCATTAAAATTAGGTTAAAATGCTAACAACGAAGTACATTGGATATTTTATTGAGCATTGGTCTTGTATTATTTAAAAGTCTTAAATTTGTTATCTATCAATACATCGACATACGAATAATTTCAAGCAAATGAATTTGTAATAAGTAATCTTAATGCTAGTCAACTGATTAAATTGTTACATTCTATAATAACATTAATTTAATAGTGCTTTACATTTTTTAAGTTTTCCATTATAGTTGGCATTATTTTATTTTTATTAAATTTTCAAGAGATACATATTAAAACAATTCAGAAAATTTAATAATTTAAAAAAACCAATTTACACCAAATTAATGAATCAAGCTCTTATAATGAATCATTTTAATATGTGCCTGTCATAATAAATTATTTCGTTTAGTTTATCGATCAAATTATTGAAGAATAAGGAAATTAAGAAAATAAAATATGGTTATGAGTTAGTTACGGACATCAATATGAGTAAAATATATTTATTTTAATGACAATACAAATCTATTTACTTACTTTTTGGTTCTCTGTCGTGACCGAACGTCTCCAATGCTAATGTTATAGTTTCATACTGAGTGGCTATTGCTCCGCATAGTGTGAAATATAGTAAATCAAACAAAACATCGAAGTACCCAAAAAAACTACCGAAAAATACTTCATTTGTGTAAAGAAGGCCAAAATATTTTTCGAACGAATTTTTAGAAAGGGGATAGTAGAAATATGTAATAAATACACTTGTAGAGTTAGTTGTATCTTCAGTAGACTTTAAAATGTTAGATAGTATAGGGACACCGGTCCAAAACATGTAGGCGAACCCCACAGTGCAAAGGTAAGAATTATAAAACCTTTTATTTAATTTCAAAAGATTTTCCACTTTAAAATCACATAGACCACTAACCAAAAAGTCAATACCTGTTATATCCAATAACGTTAATATTCGGCTAGCGTTTCGAAATAATGTTGTGAATTTGAATATAATAAGGAAATTGTTAGTGTAAATCACTATTACTTGACCAAGTCTCTCACTATCAATGGTATTATAGTTGATATTATATAGAAGTCCAAAAACACTATAAACAAATACTAAAGCTGTGTACAATAATAAAACAAAATATAATTTTTTTTTTCTCAGTGTCATATGCAATAATTTTAAGAGTAAACTATTGACAGCTATCCTTTTGTTAACATTCATCCAATCACCCATATTGTTATTCTTTTGATCACCTGAAACTAAAAATTTTTTTAATATATAAATACTCATTAAAATTTACAATTATCGTATCAAATACTTAAGGTACATTTAAGGTAGTAATAAAATTTTACTCGTATCAAAATAGAAAAATATTTGTTAACAAGGATTTTTTTATTTAATATATCATTTTTAATACATAATTCATTGTTTAAAACTGAAATATTTGATCATGCACTCAGTTTTAAATAGTGGTAAAAAAAAAATGGAAATTCGTATTGGTACCTACTTAAGAACTATTGTGAGACTACTTTATGGAAATAATTTGTAAAAAATTTAAGTTGGCAACTTCATTAAAATTTGACCATTGAGAATTTTTTATTAAGTTTATGAGAAACTAGTTATCGAAATTTTACTATTTTAGTCTTTAAGTTCATAAGGTTCTCACGTTAACTTTTTTTATCGAAAATTGCTTAAATCAAAATCTTTAATAATTTTTAAACTCTTAAAATTTTGTATGGATGCACTTTTAATCTTCTAGCAGTGTAGTACATCTGATATTATAGATATTATATTTTTTAGACTTCATTAGACTTTAAAATGTTATATAGTATGGGAACACCTATCCAAAACATGTAGGCAAACCCTATAGTATAAAGGTAAGATTTATAAAACCTTTTATTTAATTTTAAAAGATTGTCCATTTTAAAATGACATAGACCACTAACCAAAAAATTAATACCTGCTATGTCCAATAACTTTAATATTCGATTATCATTTAGAAATAATATTGTAAATTTTAATGTAGTAAGCGAATAATTAGTGTAAATCACTATTACTTGACCAAGTCTCTCACTATCAATGGTATCATAGTAGATTCTATATAGAAGCCCAAAAGCACTATAAACAAATATCAGTGCTGTGTACAAGAATATAATATAAAATATGTCTTTTTTTCTCAGTGTCATATGCAATAATTTTAAGAGTAAATTATTGATAGCTACCCTTTTGTCAACATTCTTCAAATCACTCATATTATTATTATACTTTTGATCACCTGAAACTAAACATTTTTTCAATAAAGAAATACTCATTATAATTTACAAATATCGTAGCATATATTAAAGGTAGATAAATATAAGGTAGTAATAAATTGTTACTCGTATCATAATAGACAAATATTTGTTAACAAGGATTTTTTTATGTAATATATGTTTTTTAATACATAATTCATTGTTTGAAACTGAATTATTTGAGCATGCACTCAATTAAAAGCTTAAGAAATCGAAAATATCATATTAATAGAAGAAAATATTGTTATTATCAAATCCCCATAGAAATGTTGGTGCGGATAAAATTTAAAAAATAATCTTATTCGTGTCTACGAACCTGGTTACAGATGTGCTCGGACTGTCTTAAAATGTTGATAAAGACGTTGATGAGAGTTAATAGCTGTTAGATACTATACGAGTCAACGCTGAATCCTAAATTGGCGCAATTATCACTCAAGGGTGCCACTGCAAGCAATTATATGAATACATTTGAAAAGTCCTATATAGCAAATTATATGTCACGTTTGCTGTAGAGGCTACACAGAATTTATTATTTAATAGTTCGATGCATAGAAATCAATTGCAGTGTCCTATTTGAATAAGAAAAAATTATATGTAGGTCAAATTGGCACCGGTAAAAAATTCATATAGATAAATATGAGGTAATAATAAATTGTTACTCGTATCATAATAGACAATTATTTGTTAACAAGGATTTTTCTATTTCATTAGAATAATAATAAAAATAAAAAAGAATTATTCTGAGACTACTTTGTGAAAAAATTTTAATATATTCAATTTAAGGTGGAAATTTCATTTAAATTTGAACATTGGGGATTTTTTATAAAGTTTATGAGAAACTAGTTATCGAAATTTTACTATTTTATTCTTTATGTTCATAAGGTTCTCACGTTAACTTTTTTTTACTGAAAATCGCCTTAATCAAAATCTTTAGTAAATTTTAAACTCTTAAAATTTTGTATGGATGCACTTTTAATCTTCTAATGGTGTAGTACATCTTTTGATATTTTAGATATTATATTTTTAGACTAATTTTAAGAGTTACGGGAAAACTTAAGAATTCGAAAATATCAATTTAATAGAAGACAATATTCTAATTATTAACAAATCCCCATAGAAATGTCGGTGTGAAATAAAAATTGAAAATTATCTTATGCATGTCTACGAACCTGTTTAGAGACGTGCTTATACTGTTTTAGAATGTTGATAAACACGTTGATGAGAGTTGATAGTTGTTAGATAACCATACAAGTCCACTACAAGAGAACGTAGTTTGTAAGGCTTTGCTGAAGAACAACTGACACCCTTATCGGCGCGATTATCACTCAAGGGTACCACTACACGCAACTATATGGATATTTAATGTCCTATATAATAAATTATACGTTACCTTTGCTGTACAGGCTACTTAACATGAATTTATTATCAATTAGTTTAATGCAAAGTATACAGAAATCGATTGCAGTGGCCAGTGTCCTATTTGAACAAGAAAAAATGTTATGTAGGTCAAATTGACATCGACAAATAATGCTAGGACTATA
The DNA here is from genome assembly GCF_023614345.1 of Adelges cooleyi. NCBI lineage: Eukaryota > Metazoa > Arthropoda > Insecta > Hemiptera > Adelgidae > Adelges > Adelges cooleyi. The sequence continues at coordinate 95,058 of NW_026096063.1, forward strand.
AAATTTTACTGAAAAAATAATGCTCGGATGAAATACCAAAATTGACAATAACAAAATGATACAGCCATTATGTAGCTGAAATATCGATTTATATTATGAGCATATATAGGATACCATTGAATATTCATTAATAAAATTATAGCAGAAATCACTGCACCATAATGTCTTCCCCAGGATGGCAACTCTTGTCTCTAGTTGAGCAAGACTTGTCCAAACCAACCTAACAGGTCGTACACTCAAAAAAAAAAAATATATATATATATTTACTAATTATATAGACAATGATAAGTTTCTTTTTTTTCAGAAAGATGAATGTTGAAAAATATAAGTCCTTATGTTAAGGCTTAATTTTAATAAAAAATGTAAAAAAAAAAGTGGAAACTTCTTTTAAATTTGACTATTGGGGATTTTTTATTAAGATTATGAGGAACTAGTTATCTAAATTTTACTCTTTTAGCCTTTATGTTTATTAGGTTCTCACGTTTACTTTTTTTTTACCGAAAATGGTTTAAATCAAATTCTTTAACAAATTTTAAACTCGTAAAATGTTGCATGGTAGCACTTTTAATATTCTAGCAGTGTAGTAAATCTTCAGAAACATAATATGAACATAAAAGAAAAATGCTGTTGCACCGCTGAATTTATATGGAGGTGACCAATACAGACATTATATTTTTAGACTTATGTCGAGTGTTAAGGGAAAACTTAAGAATTCGAAAATATCAATTTACTAGATGATAATGTTGTAATTATCAAATCCTCATGGAAATGTTGGTGTAAAATGAAAATTGAAAATTATCTTATTCGTGTCTACGAACCTGTTTAAACTATTCAAGTGTCTTGTATACACGAAGGTCAACATCTGGCTCAGTGTTTTAGTTAGAATCTGTGGTATTTGCATGGAGTTCACGCCATCAACAGTGTGTTAGCCTTAGCACAACTGAACCGGAGTATATGGCTTTAAGTAATGCAGTACAAGAATTAATGTTAAAAGTATATTAAAATGTTTATTACTTTTTTATTACCAGTAGAAATCAATCAAATTAAAATTAAAAAATGAATTACACGAAATAATGTAATATTGCTACCTTTTTACAAAGCTAATATGCATTAACTAAATACCATACTCTATGCATTGGGAGTAAGCTTAGTCATATTAATATTTAAGTATAAAAACAAATAAAACAAATCATACTCTCAGTAGAAATTCAAACGTTGTGTTAAAATTATAACAAAGTGTTTTATTACATTTACAATAGTGCGCAAAAAAAAAGATTTAATGTGCTTTTGAAAATAATATGTAATTATAACTAAGTAATTGATTAACAATCAGATATACTCTAATTCTAGATTTTCAATATTCTATCACCAAGTCTGAGTTACGAAATACTAGCTGTTGTCAAAAACCATATAAGTTGGCTTTTACACATTAGTTATCTGCTTAACTTTCTAACTTGACGTTCAGCATACATGATACTACAGTGTACGACAAATGTAATACTTAAATAACAGTTTATAAAATTGATTAATCTTTATTACATATTAAATAAATATTATTGCATAAGTTAACACTTATCAAAAAATACAGCATTTCAAACATACATGTACAAACTAAATGTATAGACATTAAGGCTTAGACTCATAAATACAAACATATCATAATAATATGTTTTTGGTTAAGTTTGACTTTTACGTAAATAAAAGGAGGAATATAAAATAAAAAGAAACCATCGTTATGGGGACGGAACATTTTGAGCTTGGAGAGGTCAGAAGTTTTATGAACTTTTTTTTATGAATTATTATAACCAGAAGTGATAATATATATATATATAGAAGTTAATTGAAATAACATTTTATCTAAGGGTTCTGGTTTCATTCTATCTGTCTAGTTTCTTCATATTACACGTGTGTTATTTATACAATGTTTATTATATTCTATGTAATAATCAAATCTATATAGTATAGTTGGTTCGGGGTATAATGGGGACCGAGCATAGTGGGGTTGGGGCACAGTATGGTCACAGGTTTATAGGAAGTATTACAACAAAAAGTTAGATAAAATCACTTTGAAATAAACGCTTCAATGCGAATCAGTAATTAGCATTTTCAAATCAGTCCACACCAAGCACAGTAAGAATGTATTAAAGTAACGTGCAGTGTTGGTAATTAGCATCAAAGATTTTATTTGAAAATGATTTTATCCGAGCAAGTGAGTACAGTGGTGTCGAGGCACGATGGGAATAGAGAGAAATAAAGGGTGAAAAAAAACTGTCCATGGTATTTATAGATTTAGAAAAGGTATACGTTAAAATTTCCATAAAACTCATACGGTTTTATTTTTTTTAATTTCAAGGGTGCAGAAGTAAACTTTTCCAACTCCCCCCCCCCCATTCACCTAAAATACCAACACAATAACAACACAATACGAAACTGATGTCATTAAAGAATTTTTAGGTCACCCAGAGAACTTTGCGGATTTTTTTCAATTAAACGATACGGACGATTTTAGAAGACAAATAAATGATTTAAAGAACTTGGGTAAAAAACCTTGGTTTATTTTTCGTCGTCCAATGTCTATGATTATTCGTTTAGTTGAAAACTATGATAAGTATGGATCTAAAGGACAAATGGGCAACGAAAAAATTAATTTGGAAAAAATGATTTTTAAATGTTTCGAGCTGAAGAACTCGAAAAACGACCACAACTATGAAACTGAAGCTAATAAGACCGTGACACGTGAGGAAATTATCAAAAACAAGATTCGGGATACAATTGAATGTACTAAAAGTTTGGTCGACTATTTAAAAAAAATATTAAAAGTCGTAAATTTTAAGGTTATTCATGATTTTGTATTGTTCTACATTTACAGACACGTAGTATTTTAATAAATGTTATCTCTTCTAATTTATGTTTGTTTGATTATAATAAGTATTAAAAATGTATTCAATTGTAGAAACCATTTAACTTTCTTTGATATTTATGATAGCACCACAAAACGGGTATTAGCTTTAGCACTAAGAAATATTTCACGTTCAACTTTCGATTTTCTAAAATTATTTAAAAAAAATAATGTTAGTTACAGGCACTTTGTTGGCACGGTCGAATACACTTCATAGTACCTTCAGTTTCCCACTCACTTTTTTTTTTTATGTATTTAAATCATAATATTCTTCATATTATATTCTATTTGAATCATATTATTTTTGTATTACCTATCTAAAAAATCATTTATCATAAATTAAGCCCAATGAGATGTTGAGTGGTTCACTATAAAATGATCACCCTGTATTGCTTGGTTGCTTCGCTTTGACTTATTTTCAAAAACATTGTATGCATTAACATAATATTGTTACGCTAGATTTCATAAATCATTATACAGGGTGATCTGCATAACTTAAGATATTCAGTAGATATTTTATCAATTGCAATAATTTAGTATTTAAAAAAAAAAAATTAGGTGCTCGTGATATTTTAAAATGTTGTCAAATTTCAAAGTATTAGATTTTTCTAAATTCTTCAAAGTCTATTAGGTTTAGACACACAAATTGTGACATATATTTTTTAAAAAATTACAGTTGCTTCTGTCATATATTTAAAACTTTTATAAAGAAATCCCGGAAGAAATACAAACCTTATTTTTAAAATTACATCTCTACCACATATAAATGTTAAAGTTGCAAAGCTACATAAGCAATTTAGAATACCTTATATGGACGCACTCATATGTCAAATATTATTATTATCCATGTTCACATTTTAGTCCATATTGAGTAGTTAACTATTTCATTAGATTCAGAATTAATGCCACTATTAATTTTTTAAGTAGAAATAAAATTGACCATTTTAATAGATTTAAGTAATAGTGTTGTTTACAATGCATAATGTATATACTACACATTTTACAAGTATTTAGTAAAATGTTGTAGTTCTTATAATATTTGTGAGATTTGTCTATTTTTTCCTAATTATATAGTAATATTTACTTTTTAGATTATTTTAACAGTACAGTACTAATTAAATTATCGGTTGCTTGAAAAATACTATATTACTATTAATATATATGATGCTCTGTCTTTTGGCATGTCGCATAATAGAAAATATATAGTTGTTTCATGACATAATACGAAACTGATGTCATTAAAGAATTTTTAGGTCACCCAGAGAACTTTGCGGATTTTTTTCAATTAAACGATACGGACGATTTTAGAAGACAAATAAATGATTTAAAGAACTTGGGTAAAAAACCTTTGTTTATTTTTCGTCGTCCAATGTCTATGATTATTCGTTTAGTTGAAAACTATGATAAGTATGGATCTAAAGGACAAATGGGCAACGAAAAAATCAATTTGGAAAAAATGGTTTTTAAATGTTTCGAGTTAAAGAACTCGAAAAACGACCACAACTATGAAACTGAAGCTAATAAGACCGTAACACGTGAGAAAATGATCAAAAACAAGATTCGGAATACAGTTGAATGTGCTAAAAGTTTGGTCGACTATTTAAAAAAAATATTAAAAGGTGTACATTTTAAGGTTATTCATGATTTTGTTAACGAGACATTTCCTAAAGAACTGTATTGTTCTACATTTACAGACATGTAGTATTTTAATAATTTTTGTCTCTTCTAATTTATGTTTGTTTGATTATAATAAGTATTAAAAATGTCTTCGGTTGCAGAAACCATTAAACTTTCTTTGATATTTATGATAGCACCACAAAACCGGTACTAGCTTTAGTACTAAAAATTAATTCACGTTTAACTTTTGATTTTTTTAAAATTATTTAAAAAAGATAATGTTAGTTACTGGCTCTTTGTTGGCACGATCGAATACACTTCATAGTACCTACAGTTTCCCACTCACTTTTTTCTTTTATGTATTTAAATCATATTATTTTTGTATAACCTATCCAAAAAATCATTATTCGTAATTTAAGAGTAAGATGTGTTACATTCTGTAGTACATTCGATTTACTAATAAGTTATCGTTAACAAGTAGTAAGGGAAGATTAGAGTTGAAAGATAAAAGATTACAGATAAGAGATTAGAGATACTAGATTAGAGATCGCAAGCTGTTGCAAAGGGATGGGGATGGAGTTGAAGATGGGGATTGGGGTGGGAGTTGGGATGTTAAAATATAATAATATAATATACATATTTTTATTTATTGAGATTCTGCATATATACAATATATCTCACAATTACATATCGACTGCTCCAACGAAAAGAGTCGTATCTCGTTTTTTGCAACTTTTCAGGATGAACCAAACAAATATTCAAATTTAAATTTTTATTCTGTTTTTAACATATCAGGTTGAAAATTTGAATACATGCTATAACATGATATTTTCAAACATATGTTAGTATTAATAAAAGATTCTCGGATAAAAAATGAAAACCTTATGGTCGATGAAAAGTTACCAAAAACAAAAAAATACTGGATCACAAGCTTAAATTTCTAGCCAATAGCTTATATTAATATTCGGACGTTGTTTGTAAAAACAGTTAAGTCATCGCAATTTTCGTGATTACCGATTTTGGTACCTACAGCGGCTCATTTCAGTGACTCGTGTGATTTAGTAATAAATATATTGTCGACTGGAGGGCGCCCCACAACATGTTTATACTGTATATGGAATTGTATACACATGATAATATTATATAAAAGAAGCCAACTGCACTGTCAGTAATTAGGGTTAATTTTGTATTTAAAACATCAAAAAATGTGGGAAATTGTATCACGCGGTCGTCGCACAATAGTCTGGGAATGAAATATAGGTGGCAAAAATAGACCATTAAAAATGTTCAAAAAAATCAATTTTTTTTTCTATGATCTCATAAGTATATGAATACAAGTATTATATAAAATTTCAGCGTAACAACATTTTTTGAACTGGAGTTATAGCCAAGTGAACTAAACACATATTGTTTTTTCTGTTATTTTGGAAATAACAATGCCGGTATTTCTTTAATAGCCGGAAAACAGTTATTCGCAGATTTCGTATATTTAAAAAAAAACACCTAATATCTTAAAAATTTTTTATCAAATTATTACAACATATTTATGTATATCTATGCAGAATGATACTATTAACAAAACAAATACTGCTGTATGTTGCAATTTGATAAACTAATTTGGTATGGGAGTGGAACATACAAATTTGAGGAAAATTGAGATCACATTATGTAAAAACATAAAGAAAAAAATACATATTAATTAAACTAGTGAAATATTAACTGGCCCATGATAAAAAAATCACCCTCAATTTTTTTTTACAACTTCTCTTTAAATAAATATTTCCCACTCGACCATTTACTAAACAAATGATTTTATGGTAAAAAAAATCCGTAGATAGACATTTAATATTTCATAGTTTTCTTGTCTATGCATATAGCTGCACGCTATTTCGTACTATAATTATAACCATGTAATTTTTTTCATGAGCTGTAAACGTTCTTTTTTATTATTTATACGTTCCCACGCGTGGCCGCTAATGCATTAGTTGGCTATTACATAGAATTTCCTACTAAAGTTTAAACGTTTATAAATAAATTATTTTCCAAGAAATATTACCAGTGCATCATACAAAACCGTGAAAATAATCAATAGTTGCTAATATAAAATTCTAAAAGTATCGTTCGATATGTAAAATGAATCATTTAACGGTCACTGAAATAAATCTTTTGTTATTTTAATTGAATAATGTTATATGTTGGTGATTATTTAAATAACGTTTTATTCGAATATTAGCCACTGATTCTTCCGTTGTCTTTCCGATTTCGAATGTTACAACCATCATAGCAATTCCCACTTGTTCGTTGCAACGGGAATCAACTCTGATCTTGATATTCCTAAACCGTACTTTATGATATTAATGGTGTTAATGAGCTTAACGTCTATGTTCGTTCATCTGAGAACTTCGATGTTTGTAATTCTAGCAGTCCGAGGTATCTTAAATATTCTTATTTACGCAACTGCTTCCAATTACTTTGTCATGACATCCTTAACAGACTAAGATTCCCCTCAGTACAGCAGCACAGTGAACACATAGTATCTCATATGTCTCATTTATGTTACAAAAGAAGAGGTTGTAACTCTTGAAAATTCAAATGGGTGTAGTTAAGTAACTACTCATCCGAAACGAAAAATTCAAGTTGAGCTGTTTTAATATACAGTAGCTCTTGATAATTTTAACAACACAAAAATTGCTGCTGCTATTTGAAAATCAAAAGATGATATAAAGAAAATTAGTTTGGGAGGGGGGTAGAAACATCAAAATTTGAGGAAAATTGAGATCACATTAAATAAAAACATTTTGGGAAAAAAAAATCAATTATCAATTAAACCCAGTGGGATGTTGAGTGGTTCACGATAAGTGGATCGCCCTGTATCTGCCATAATTTATAATATAAATCGTTATTTCAACTAGAAAATCTTATTTTATTATTCTTGTTTTTAGAATTTCATCTTAGCAATTGTTTTGTATAACTTTTATATTCCTAGAATTATTTTCCGGTACCAATCTGACCTACAAACTTTTTTTCTTATTTTAATGGGACACTGCAATCGATTTCTACAAACTATTCATTGAACAATGAAATAATAAATTCATATGGCTACATTTACAGCAGAGGTAACATATAATTTATTATGTAGGACGTTTTAAATGTTTCCATGTAATTGCGTGCAGTGGTACCCTTGTGTGATTATTATGCCAATTAGGGTTTCAGTTGTTCTTCAACAGAGGCTTACACACTACGTTCTCCTAAAGTGGACTCGTATGGTTGTCTTAGAACTATCAACTCTCTTAAACGTATTTATCGACATTATAAGACAGTAAAAGCACATTTGTAAACAGGTTCGTAGACATAGATAAGTTAATTTTGAATTGTTTTTTTCACGCCAACATTTCTTTGAGGATTAAATTAGAATATTATCATCTATTAAATTGATATTTTCGAATTCTGAAGTTTTCCCATAACTCTTGAGATTAGTCTAAAAAATATAATATCTATAATATCAGTGCATCCATACAAAATTTTACGATCTTAAAATTTATTAAAGATTTTGATTTAAGCTACTTTCGATAAAAAAAAGTTAACGTGAGAACCTTATGAACATAACGACTAAAATAGTAAAATTTCGATAACTAATTTCTCATAAACTTAATAAAAAAATCTTAATGGTCAAATTTTAATGAATTTTCCAACTTAAGTATTTTAAAAATGTCTCCAAAAAGTAGTCTCACAATAATTCTTAAGTAGGTACTAATACGAATTTCCATTTATTTTTTTCTTACGACTAAGCTAAACTGAGTGCATGATAAAACTACCTTATAGTTATGTTCCTTTAATATTTGATACGATAATTGTGAATTATAATAGGTATTTATATATTGAAAAAATGTTTAGTTTCAGGTCAAAAGAATAACAATATGGGCGATTTGATAAATATTGACAAAAGGATAGCTGTCAATAGTTTACTCTTAAAATTATTGCATATGACACTGAGAAAAAAAAAATTATTTTTTGTTTTATTCTTGTACACAGCTTTGGTATTTGTTTATAGTGTTTTTGGACTTCTATATAATATCTTCTATGATACCATTGATAGTGAGAGACTTGGTCAAGTGATAGTGATTTACACTAATTATTTCCTTACTATATTCAAATTCACAACATTATTTCGAAACGCTAGCCGAATACTAACGTTATTGGATATAACAGGTATTGACTTTTTGGTTAGTGGTCTATGTGATTTTAAAGTGGAAAATCTTTTGAAATTAAATAAAAGGTTTTATAATTCTTACCTTTGCACTGTGGGGTTCGCCTACATGTTTTGGACCGGTGTCCCTATACTATCTAACATTTTAAAGTCTACTGAAGATACAACTATCTCTACAAGTGTATTTATTACATATTTCTACTATCCTCTTTCTGAAAAATCGTACGAGAAATATTTTGGCCTTCTTTATACAAATGAATTATTTTTCGGTAATTTTTTTGGGTACTTCGAAGTTTTGTTTGATTTACTATATTTCACACTATGCGGAGCAATAGCCACTCAGTATGAAACTATAACATTGGCGTTAGAGACGTTCGGTCACGACAAAGACCCAAAAAGTAAGTAAATAGATTTGTATTGTCATTGAAATAATTATATTTTCTTAAGAGGTATAAAATTAAAGACTTTTAAATAATACAAGACCAATGCTCATTAAAATATCTAATGTACTTCGTTGTTATAAATAAGTATAGTATCTTAACCTAATTTTAATGATAATTTTATTGATAAAATTATTTAGATCAACAGATCCAGATTTGTATTGTCACTAAAATTAATATTTTTTACTTTTTTTGTCCATAAATAACTCATACCATATTTTATTTTATTAATTTCCTTATTTTTCAATAATTTGATCGATAAACTAGACGAAATAATTTATTATGACAACCAGATATGTAATTATTCATTATAACTTGATTCATTCATTTGGTGTAGATTGAGTTTGTCAATTATTAAATTTTTCTGAATTGTTTCAGAGCTTTTATATCTTTTGAAAATTTAATAAAAATGTAGTGCTGCCAACTATAATGGAAAACTTAAAAAATTGTAAAGCAATGTTAAATTAGTGTTATTATAGAATATAAAAATTTAATCAGTTGTCTAGCTTTAAGATTACTTATTACAAATTCATTTGCTTGAAATTATTGGTATATCGATGTATTAAGAGATATACAATTTAAGACTTTTAAATAATACAAGACCAATTCTCAATGAATATCTAATGTACTTCGTTGTTAGTATCTTAACCTAATTTTAATGAAATTAATAATGATTAAATTTTTTAGATCAACAGATCCAAATGTATAAAGAGCTAAAAACTATAATTCAGGATTGTCAAAATGTTCGTTTGTAAGTATAACTTATTTATTATTACTTTTTTAAACTTGTTTTTCTTGGAGAAACCAAATGATTTAGCTTATGACATATCAAACATATCATTTTTAGCTTTATGAAAGAATTTTACTCGATAGTCCGACTTGTCGTATTACTTGAAGTAGCTGTTTGTTCCTGTTGTCTCATAACGACTGCATATTTTATATCACTGGTATTAACTATGGTTATTTATATGGATAATACTATACATTTTATAACTATTTTAACGAACATTCTTATGTTTTGTTAGCAATGTTTGACGAATTCAATCGATTATGCTAAATTATTACAATTCATTATAAGTTTTGTCGTATACGGTACACAATTGTTCATGTATACTTACACTCTGGACCTTATAAATGAAAAAGTAATACGAAAAAAATCTTGAAATGTCGAATAGTTAAAACTAATTGTATGGTTGTATGGATTTAGAGAGACAGTATCAACTTTGGATTGTACGGTTGTGATTGGACGTCAATGGATATCCGTTTTAAAAAGTTGTTGCTTTTAGCAATGCGAATGAACAGTGCAACTTCACTTGAAATCAAAGCAACGCCGAATAAACCTATAAACTTGAAGTTATTTTTAAGCGTAAGTGATAAGTTTTTACGAGATGATGCCAATTTAGATATTTTAATAATAAATGCCAATGCAAATAAACAATTTATCATTAAGAATAACATGTAGATGCACAGGAAATATAGGAGCCTCAGGGTTTGTTTTCCGTAATTTTAGGACATTTTGCAGATTTTGTATATTTTAACATAGACTAGTGATGAAAATCCAAAAATCCAAAACAATAAAACAAAACACCAAAAGATTAACTGATTTTGGATTTCGGATTTGTTGAAATTCGAAAATCCGCAATCCAAAATCATTTTATTGACAAAGATAAGAGTTTTTTTTTTTACATTTTTATCAGCAAATTTTACTTAGGCACACATTTTTATATTGAAATAATATTTAATATTTATAAAATTTTCAAGTGGTTTGAAAAGTGTTTTTTTTTTTTTGAAAAATCCGGATTTTCGGATTCCCATCACTTGCATAAACACGTTAAATCTAAAAAAAAAAAAGATCAAATCATATTAAAAATTGTATGGACATTTCATTAGAGTGATTCTGGAAAGGTTTAAATACTTAAGTACAAGTTTTAGTTTTAGTTATTTTTTTTTAAATCCATTTACTGTGAACCAGTGAAAAGCTTTAGATAAGAATAATTACAAATAAACGCTTTGATGTGAATCGGTAGTAGGTATTTGCAAACTAGTTAATTTGACACCAAGAACAGAATAAACCAGCACAGTAAGAAAGAGAGGTGCAGTTTTTATAAATTAGCATCAAAGCGTTCATTTGAAAAGTGTTTTTATTACTTTTATCTCTAATGATAGATGTAGACCAGTATGCTTTGATCCCATTATGTACTCACTTGCTTTGATGCTGTGTTTTTTTTTTTTAGTTAATTTTTTTTTGCTTCTGAAATTTTTTATTGTATACAATTTTAAAAGGTCATATCTTCCCATTTAACACCAAGAAAAACCCTATTCAACCTAAAATTGCGGTGCACTTTAGTTATATAGTCGAATTTTATGTTCTTCTCATTACACTTCCAACTGCATGGAATCGGTCACCCTAGTCCTCCACCTCCATAGAGCTCTATCTAACTCCCCCTTATGTATTAATTTCCTATTCTATTCACTTTATATACTCCACCCACCCATCTTGGCATTCTCATCTCCACTACACTCATTCTCATTTTACAAATCAAACACGATTGCCTTCGATTTAATTCTACTGATCCTCAGTTCTTTCCATACCACCATTATTTTTTTACTCCACAGGCATGTCATCTATTATTAATATTAAATATGTTGCTGCATTTAATACACCATTTGTTTAATGTTATTATTTTTCATTTAAAACTATAGATTTTTTAGAAAACTATAATTATTCTGAAAACAATTCGATTTGATTTGAAAATTATTAAAATACAGATTTGCCTTTATTGATTAACATTCTAATTTTTATCACATCCGGTTATTATAATTCGTAAAACCTCTGACCTCTCCAATCTCATTAATATGGTACGTCTCCATTACGCTGGTTTCTTTTTATTTCATGTTCCTCTTTTTTTTTTATGTAAAAGTCAAACTTAACAATTAACATATTATTATAATATGTTTGTATTTAACATTCTAAGCTTTAATGTCTATGCATTTAGGTACATATATGCTTAAAATGCTGTATTTTTATTAAGTGGTAACTCATGCAATAATGTTTATTTAATATGCAATAAACATTAATTAATTTTATAAATTGTGTTTAGGTATTACATTCGTCATACACTGTAGTATCTTGTATGCTGAACGTCAAGTTAGAAAGTTCAGCAGATAACTAATGGTTAAAAGCCAAGTTAAACGATTTTTGACAACAGCTAGTATGTCATCACTCAAAATTGGTGATAGATGTAGAATTAGAGTATATTCGATTGTTAATCATTTACTTAGATTAAATTACATATTATATTCAGAAGCCCATTAAATGCCTTTTTTTTTAATCACGCACTATTTTAAATATAATGAAGCACTTTGTTAAGTTAATAAATATAATTTTAACACAACGTTTGAACTTCTAATCTAGTTTGTTCCCCTTCTGTCTATACTCTGCGTTCAATAAGTAATAACACAGTACAGATATATTTATTTTTATAAAAAATATTTTACTTTATAAAGTAAATAATAACTCTAAAACAGTCATTTACAATTACAGTCTAGAGAGAGAGAGAGCCTATACAATCCTCACTATAGGACACCAAACTAGACCTTAAACCTACCCTCGGTCAAAATAAAGTCTTACGAAATAATAATAATAAATCACAAGTGACAAATTTGTTTATGAGCAAAACAGTATATTTTAAAATAGATTAAACAAATTGACCAAAATAAGGATATTAGTACATTATGCAAAAATGATTTAAATATTATATTATGATTTTAGAAGAAACATACATCTGTTAGATTTCTGATCTAAATTAACTTATCTGTTAACTCTTCCTCGAGTCCTACTTTTCCTTTTCCCTTTTCCTCTTTCTCATTCTCTTCGTTAAGCTGTACTCTTAATTCCTTGATTTGTTCATCGTTTTTGTTGATGTCTACTTCCCAATATTCGCCCTGCATGTAACTGTATTTTGTACGAAGATTGTTTCCATATTTTAAGATACAATCGTTGTTATCTTTAATTTCATCGATTGTCAGCAATGCAGTTTTCGTACTATTCCACAATGCTAAAAATTTACACAACCACTGTACGCCATCTATTTCGGTTGATAACGTTGTATATGATTGTTTATATTTATCTGAAAAAATAAAAATACATTTTTTTAATTACCAAATTTAGCTTTTTAGTCGCTATATTTTTTTTTTTTTTAAACTGAATTTGTGTGTTATGGTGATAATAATGAATCTGTGCCGTGAATGTCTGTAAGATTTGCTTTATTATTATTATTATTTTTATTTTTGATATAATTCCTACAATGGTTAAGAACTCCGTGTTAATATTCACCTAATTTACGGAGAATTAGATTTCTTAAAGCTTTTCCAACGAGAACTCTTCTCTCTTTTCCAAGACCTTCCAAATTTAAATCAGCTGCAAACATTTTTTAAATAACCGTGTTTACAATAAGTATTTAATAATACATATATTCATATTTATGGTAATATACAGCTAGTGATACATAGGTAAACATTTTGTAAAACCCGCTACTAGTATTCGAACTCGGGGAGGGTATATTTTTTTCTATACTTATAACAATCAATAACTTTGTAGTCAACTTTTACTTTTTGAGGAAAAAGCCGCTTAAAGTTCTTTTTACTACTAACGAATAACTTGGTAATTACTTTGGTTTGTAATATTATCAGGCACACCAATCACTGAAACAAAAATATAAATTATCTAATCAATACAATTAATCAAACCCGATTTTTCTAGTTACTTCCGCTCCTCTAAGAGGCCATGTCTCTGAGGCACATAAAACTATAGGATGCATCAATGATGTCATGAAACACCAACAACTGTGTACTTACTTAAAATAAATGAAATGTAGTTTTGTATATAATCGTTTAATGTTGTAGCATCTTCGATTTTATCTACAATTAAAATTCGAACAAACTTGAATGTACATAATATTATTTTTATAAGTAAAACATATGTAAAACATTCTAGATATTCTAGAATATTATAGAAAGGTGATTATTGACTACCTTGTACGAGATATGTAATATTGTCGTTGAATATGTTTATTTGATCTGAAATTAAAAAGAAAATTCTGTATAATTAATGAACATAATAAACTACCGTGTGGAAATATTCAAAAGAGTGCGATGACAATAATTACCCGTTACAGTGAACATAAAATTATAAGTTCCTGAAATAAACATTATATGAATATAATTATGATAAAGCATTTAAATGTCTACTCTATTATAGCTCAAAGTAGACAAAATATGTGTTTTTAGTAATTTGAAAACAAATGACTGGCTCCATAAAAATATTAATAATGTATTTTTTATTTAATTAAAAATCATTTATTCTGATATTAAAATGTATTATTGTAACAAAATTGTAATTACCTATTGAAAATTCATTCTTCAACAAAACTATAATAATCACAGCTTCCAATCCATCTATAGCAAACAAATAAAAGTTTGAGACATAAAAAAGTTTTAAATGAAATCACAGAAGATATTATACAAATCATTAGAATAAAATTACACCATGCTTTAAGCTACTGTTGTGTTAAATGGTCAATTAGTGGAGTCAAGTATGCTTTCAGTAAATTACAGTAAACGTCAGTTGCAGCTCATTATAAATATGTATATATATATATATATATATATATATATATATATATAAATAAATAAAAATGAATGTCTGTTTGTCTTTTTTAATTGTTTTCAGAGCTCTATCAACTTTCAAAACTTTTAAAATAAAAAATAATTGGCTAAACATTTTGGGTGGGCTTAAAATTTAGTTGGGATTGTAAGGCTAAGATAAAAAAGAAGATTATGGTTTAAAGCTTTAGGACGGGAGGTGGAATGCGGTTGAGTAAGCTTACTTCCAACCTAAGTTTTCATTTTATTAATATTAAAAATAATTATCCATAATTGGTTATCGATTAGTCAAAACTTTTAGCAAATTATTCTTCATTTAAAAAAATAACTTTAAATATAATATAGTACCATTAAACTTTTAAAGTTAGTAGAGCTCTGGAAAAAAATTTAACCGTCTAATGTTGTAAAACAATATAAACTAGAGTGTTTCCAAAAGATAAAATTAAAATCTGCAAATATTTTATAAAAAAATCGGTATTTTATTCATAATGAATCACCTAGCACACTAAAATATAGCATTTAATTATTATAGTTGGGGAAAATGATACAAAGTCAATTATTTTATGTTAGAAGTTAAGTTAAGTAATATCAGATTTACATTCTATATAACTACTAAATGGCTGCTTTTGTTGTAAAAAGTACAACATTATAAAAGCTAAAAAATAACTAGAACTTTATGCCTAGAAAACTAAAATTTAAATCAAGAATCTGGAAGACTGGCGTATAGACATAAGGACGGCAAAAGTAACTTTGCATCAACATGATTTTAGCACGAATGAAGAGCTGATTTTAATTACTAAAGTTTATTACTACATAACTAATAATCCATCGGTTTATGGAGCAAAATAAAATTGTAAAATGTAAAAAAATGTAACATGCAACGTTGCTTCGGACACCATTAAAATTAGTTTTATATTATAAAACATTTATGTATTAGTAATTTGGTTATATATATATATATATATAATATCTTACTTCCCAGTGAAGCACTACTATTCTCAGAAGCTAGCCGCATGTGTTCGTCTGTAGTAAATCATTTGAAAAATATATTTAAAAAAAGTAAAACATACAAATTTCAATAAATTAGTCTGTATGATAAAAAAATGTTACTGACTTGTAATGGCGAACTTTAAATATTTCGCTGTAAACAAAAGCTAAATGATAATTTTTGTTTTAGACTTTTAAGTATTAAAATTTAAAAAAAAATCCTACCGTTAAACGCCAAAGCGTTTACTATGACAAATGCTATTGAAACACAGGAAATTTTCATCTTTATCTGAAAACGACAACGAACGTAAATGGTATTTATGTTTAACTAAAAACGGTCGAAATATTTCAAAACTGGTGTAGGATATTGTTGAGGTATAGTACTACCGATATACGGTGAAAACCCTAGAAAACATGTCCAAAAGTAAATGTTTTCACTACTACTAGAGAAAATAGTTTATGAAGTTTTGCTAGTTTTCACGGTACAACTTGCTGGAGGTCTATTCTTGCAAATTGTCTACTACTATTTCGCATGCGAAATGAGACTTTCTGCTAGTAAAATCGTATTCTTGAAATTGAGTTTTCTATTACTATTTCTATTCTATTACGCATTCGTACACGAATTACGTTATATTCAATTATAATTCGCATATGAGTTAGATCTATTAACTAAATTATTATATTACCTAGCTTTATACAAGGTGTTCCAGCGTGAGAGGTAAGTAATAGTTGATTGGACATCTGGCAGACCCCAAAATAAGCCCCCCGTTTTCATTTTTTCAATAAGTCAAAAATTGAAGATTTTGACAGTTGAGTAAAAAAATAATGACTTAAAAAAAAAAAATGTTGTCCTGTTATTTAGTGCAAGAAGCTCACCTTTAAAGAGGGGTCACATCATGATTAAAATATACCAGGTTATTGCATATCCCCACTCTATGTGATTATTTTTTCACAAAATGGCAGCGTAACGGTGGCATTCTCATTGGCCGATATTTACCCGCACAAATTGAAAACAAAAATTGTACTTTTACAATTTTATCTATTAAAAAATACTTATTTCCAATACTAGTTTACTAATACCACCTATGAGAGACCCTAGAAAAGAAAAAAACCAGTACAGTGGGGTCGGGGCATAGTGGGGACGGGGAGGTCACAGGTTTATAGGAATTTTTAAATCTGAAAGTGATAAAATCACTTTCGAAAAAACGCTTCGATGCAAATCGGTAGTTAGTATTTTCAAGGCAGTACAATCTAAACCAAGCACAGTGTAAGCTAGGAAAGTTAGAAAGTAATAAATTGAATCGGCCATTTCAAAAACGACTTAGGTCACCGATTTTTCAAAACTGTCTTTTTATCAAATGTAATAATTATATACTTAGCTACGTATTCTGTGTGAAAACTCAATTTGTCAGACTCATATTTAATACAAATGTTGAGTACAAGAAATTTGAATCACTGCAAAATATATTTATGAAGTTTCTTGTGGCTAGTGTAATATTTCAAATTTGTGACTTGTGTCGTTTTTTAAATGACTGATAAAATTACAAAATAGAAGCATCAAAGCGTTAATTTGAAAGTGATTTTATCCGAGAGGACTAGTATAGTAGAGTATTGGCATAATGTAATCAAAGCAATGAGGAAACGGAGAGGTCACAGGTCTACAAGAATTGTTATAAATAAAAGTGATAAAATTGAATAAAATCGCTTTCAAATAAACGCTTTGATGCTTCTATTTTGTAATTTTATCAGTCATTTAAAAAACGACACAAGTCACAAATTTGAAATATTACACTAGCCACAAGAAACTTCATAAATATATTTTGCAGTGATTCAAATTTCTTGTACTCAACATTTGTATTAAATATGAGTCTGACAAATTGAGTTTTCACACAGAATACGTAGCTAAGTATATAATTATTACATTTGATAAAAAGACAGTTTTGAAAAATCGGTGACCTAAGTCGTTTTTGAAATGGCCGATTCAATTTATTACTTTCTAACTTTCCTAGCTTACACTGTGCTTGGTTTAGATTGTACTGCCTTGAAAATACTAACTACCGATTTGCATCGAAGCGTTTTTTCGAAAGTGATTTTATCACTTTCAGATTTAAAAATTCCTATAAACCTGTGACCTCCCCGTCCCCACTATGCCCCGACCCCACTGTACTGGTTTTTTCAACTTTTACCCCCCCAAAGTACAAACTAGACAAAATTTGTGATTTATAGAGTTGCTATTCAAAGGAATTGGTCTAGTATTAAAAAAGTTACAGTGTATACAGCGAAAAAAAAAGCCCACATCAGAGTAAAACCAATACCTTCTCGCTTTGCATCGAAGCTAAAACATTTTTCTGGATTTTTGTGTAAAAGACATCAAAAGTGGTCAAATTATATGGTTTTTGGGTCGGTGATTACGAATTTAATATCAGTTCTCAATTTTAATCATCCGGAAAGAACTTAAGTAAAAAAAAAAAAAGTTGAATTTGTGTAAACTTTAAGTCAAAAGTGGTACTTGAGCACAAAACCTAATAGTGCATTCATTCTGCATAGATATAAATAAAATTGTTTTAATGATTTGATCAATTTTTTTTAAAGATTTTAGGTGTTTTTGTTAAAATATACGCAATGTGCGAAAACACGGTTTTCCGGCAATTAAAAAAAAACTGTAGTGCCGAATTTTTCACCCGCTTAATATGTTATGGATACATATGAGTTCCAACTACTGGCAAATTTTCAACCCAAAAGTTTTAAAATTACGGCTAAAAACCCCGAAAAACAAAAAAAACTTGTACCCCCCCTAGGGGGGCGGGAAATGGGTATATTTTGAATTTGACAAAACTGACGTGCGCGGGCATACCAAATAAATATTTCTTATACATTTCAACTCGATCCGACTCTTTTTCTCGATACTATAGCCAGTAAAAGTTCTAACTTAAAAACTCGTACGGTTTTTTTTTTGTTTTTTCAACTTTTGTCTGTGAAGACTTAAACTTTTTCAACTTTTACCCCCCCAAAGTACAAACTAGACAAAATTTGTGATTTATAGAGTTGCTATTCAAAGGAATTGGTCTAGTATTAAAAAAGTTACAGTGTATACAGCGAAAAAAAAAGCCCACATCAGAGTAAAACCAATACCTTCTCGCTTTGCATCGAAGCTAAAACATTTTTCTGGATTTTTGTGTAAAAGACATCAAAAGTGGTCAAATTATATGGTTTTTGGGTCGGTGATTACGAATTTAATATCAGTTCTCAATTTTAATCATCCGGAAAGAACTTAAGTAAAAAAAAAAAAAAGTTGAATTTGTGTAAACTTTAAGTCAAAAGTGGTACTTGAGCACAAAACCTAATAGTGCATTCATTCTGCATAGATATAAATAAAATTGTTTTAATGATTTGATCAATTTTTTTTAAAGATTTTAGGTGTTTTTGTTAAAATATACGCAATGTGCGAAAACACGGTTTTCCGGCAATTAAAAAAAAACTGTAGTGCCGAATTTTTCACCCGCTTAATATGTTATGGATACATATGAGTTCCAACTACTGGCAAATTTTCAACCCAAAAGTTTTAAAATTACGGCTAAAAACCCCGAAAAACAAAAAAACTTGTACCCCCCCTAGGGGGGCGGGAAATGGGTATATTTTGAATTTGACAAAACTGACGTGCGCGGGCATACCAAATAAATATTTCTTATACATTTCAACTCGATCCGACTCTTTTTCTCGATACTATAGCCAGTAAAAGTTCTAACTTAAAAACTCGTACGGTTTTTTTTTTGTTTTTTCAACTTTTGTCTGTGAAGACTTAAACTTTTTCAACTTTTACCCCCCCAAAGTACAAACTAGACAAAATTTGTGATTTATAGAGTTGCTATTCAAAGGAATTGGTCTAGTATTAAAAAAGTTACAGTGTATACAGCGAAAAAAAAAGCCCACATCAGAGTAAAACCAAACCTTCTCGCTTTGCATGAAGCTAAAATGAAACTTGGTTATGATGAAAAACAAAATCAAATTTTAAACACACAAAAACTGAAAAAATAAATAGAAGAAAAAAAGAATAAATTAATCGAACAAGCCGGAAAATTATAATTACAATTATTAAACAACTAATATTAATTAGGCCATAAACACTTTTATTTATTTGTTCTTTCTTCTTATTTAGATATATTTTTTATTTCACATTACAAATATAAAGACAATTATAAAATCTGTATGGAATAAAAAATCCAAATTAAAAACTAGAAATTCTTATATTTTGTTCGCGTGTAAGCCTTATAACACTGTAAGCTGATAAGAGAAAAATAGCTTATTAGTCAATAAATTTAAACCAATAAGAACGCAGCTCGTTATGGTGCAATTCTTTTGTTTTGCGTCTGAAAATGTTAGGAAGAGGGGGTAGATATGCAATAACCTAGTATATTTAAATCATGGGTCACATCATTTTCAGACCCTTTCGGACCCTAACTCAAAAAATGATAAGAGAAAAATGATTAGAGACCATAAATAAGTGATAAGTAATGAAAGATAAATATTAAGACATAATTGATAAGAGATAAAAGAAAAAAGATAATTGGTAAGAGATAAATTATGAGAGATTAGAGTTAAATGATATGAGATAGGTGCTAAATGATAAGATATAGGTTCTAAATTATAAGAGATTAGAGATAAATAATTAGAAACAAGAGATAAGAAATAAATTATAACATATTATTGATAAGAGATAAATGATTAGAGACTAGAGGTAAGAGATAAATGATAAGATAAGTGATAAGAGAAGAGTTAGGGGCTGAAAAAGACTGAAAATGATGTGACCTCTATTTTAAGGTGAGCTTTTTGAACTGAATAACATGAAATACTTTTTTATTCTTTAAGTTCATTATTTTTTTACTTAACTCTCGAAACCTTCAATTTTTGACTTAATAAATGAAAACGGGGGGCTTATTTGGGGGTCCCCCAGACGTCCAAACACCTATTACTTACCTTTCATGCTGGAACACGCTGTATATTACTAGTAGCTAAGCCCGGTGTTGTTGAAATACAACAGGCGCTAGATGATGATCGTTGATGACCCTGAAGACAGGGATGATGATGGTGACTCTTGCCTAACGCTACACTGAAGCTGACACTTCTTTTATAAGAAAATAACAACAAATATATAAAAATACTATAGTATTTAGATAATAATACAATTTAACGAGATAAACGAATTGAATGAAGAAAGGGCGATGAAGTATGCGACCACGGAAAATAAAATGAACAACTTACAGTTTAGATCACATAAATTTAATATTATATGGATGGATTGCGAACAACGGTGATTAGACCTATAAGAGATTCGGCGGCTTCCGTTAAACGAGTCGGTGGCGCCTCGACAGTAGAACACGACGGCGGAAGTGTGTCAGTAGGTTTCTAACGGATGGCGTTGAAGTCAATGAGAACGGGCACACAATGACGACGAACAAAACATACAATGACAATATAAAACACACCAAAAAAAAAAAATTGAAAATATTAACAAACAAAAGTGAATGGCGAAAACAACATAGAACGAACGACCAATCGACAGGAACAACAACAGGATATGGCATAAACTGCGCAAGGTAAGAAGTTTAAAAGAAAGACTGGAAAAGACCCTAAAAGATCTCAAAATATACTACCAAAAGAACCAAACCCGTCGAAAACGCAAGTATACGCAAAATGTTGTATCTTGAATACGTATTTAAAGTTAAAGTATACTTACAACTTTTCAATACAATGATTATTCAACCAACTTGTTAGACGAACGGTTTTGATGTGTGGTTTTTTGTGTCTGGTTTATGGGCTTAAATTTTGATAAAAACAAAAATTTAGAATATATTTACAGTGTACGGTTGTTCGTTTATTTACATAGCTGTCGTGGTTTGTGGACTATTTTTTTTTTTGTTAGCTACCGCTTTTACAATACTCGTCCAACCAATGTTTAGAATTGAGAGAAATTTAGTTTAAATTTCAATTTTACGGCCAACATAATATCATTTTTAAAACGAATAATACCCAAATTTTGTATAGTAAAGATATGGAATAATATTACTTAAGTAATTTATTTGGTTATTTAACTACTACTAGGAATAATTCAACAAACAAAATAGTACATTCCGAAACTAGTTAAAAGGGTGGAATTTTTCAATTTAGACATAGAATGATTAAAGAATGATGAAACAAGCATAACATATCAGAAGCATGTGGTTCGTCGTTTCATAGTAGCTATGGCCTATGAAGTTGTCTTTGTGATAAATATTGAAATGTATTTGATTTCGGCCATCATAATAATGAGCATGTAGATTAGTTAAATCAAGAAGCCTCGTCTATTTTGACAATAAAAAGCTTATACGTAAACCTAGGATCATTAAGTTCCCGCCTCAGTTGTAGAGAATCTAAATTTTAACAAGGTTACATTACTGTTCATTCAGAATATGCTAATTTCACAGGATATTAATCCTAGAAAGTCATTCTGGACACGGCTTCTAGGTCGTCTATTAAATGATACGGGTTTCATAAACACTGAACCGTAATACAAAATTTAGCGTACCGAAGTTACATACAAAATTCTGATACAAGCTAAATTCTTGACCTCAAAACGCAATTGCGTCTAATACCACCCATACGTTTTACGCTCCTGACTTAATATCCTGTATGTGGTAATTAAATGAATAATCTGTCGAAAAACGTTCTGTCGAAATTCATACTTGCGTTGTCCGATTCAGTTCTGCGATAGCGGTTATCTGGTGCGCACGTGTATTCGCGCTCCCGATGTCTTATCTTATTTTTCTCTCTTTTAATTAATTAATTCACTTAATAATACCTGTAAACGGCGTTTGGAAATGTGGTAGTCGCGTTTCTTAATCGTTTACTAGCATAATTTAACTCAAAGTTCCCCAATTACGTTTAATATAGTTCATTCGTTTCGGCGTTATACGTTAAACACATTTGAGGTTCATCACGGCCGTCGCGGCGGCGGCCTTGATCATTTTTATAGCTACGCTATCGCGTGCACTCGTTATCGTAATATATATATATCAATTCTCTCGCCACAATGTCTAACAACAACAACAGACCGATTACGCCGATCAAAATTATTAATAATAAAAGCGTACACAATTCATCGTCCCAATCGAATGTAAACAACAGCACAGCAAATGATGGCTGGTCCGTACAGGGCAGTAAAAGAAATCACTCCAGCTCCTCTTCTTCTGAACCGCCAATCTCACCTAAAGTACATTCTCAACCAATCAAAAAAAAATTATTTTCATCATCAAATAGATTTGAAGTTTTAAAAATAACTGATGATCATGACGATACTCAAAACACTAACACATTCTCAAACAAAACGGAAAAAAACAACACAGAATCTACTACCAAACCCCCTCCTCCAATTTTTATAAAAGGCGTGCAAGACTTTCCTGCACTATGCACAAATCTAATTGAGATACTTGGTGTTGAAAACTTTATTTGTAAGTCATCCACGGATCGATTAAAAATCCAAACTAGCACTCCTGATACATATAGGACATTAATTCACTTCCTCAAGGAGCAAAAAGCTGAATATCACACGTATCAACTCCAACAAGATAAACCCACTCGTGTAGTGATTCGCAATCTACACCCAACAACTCAAATCAGCTTAATTAAATCAGAACTGGAACTCCGTGAATTTGAAGTACGTAATGTTACTAATGTTCTTCATAAAGTCCACAAACATCCATTACCACTATTTTTCGTTGATCTGGAACCTACCCCTCAATCAAATGACATATATAAATTAACCTCCATGCTCCATACTAAAATAAAAGTCGAGGAACCGTATAAACCTAAGATAATAAGTCAATGTTTAAACTGCCAGGAATATGGCCATACTAAAACTTATTGTAACTACCCATCACGCTGTGTTCGCTGTGGTGATTTCCACCAATCATCCGACTGCTCAAACTCTCGTGATGCTCCACCCAAATGTGCACTTTGTCAAGGAAACCACCCAGCCAACTACAAAGGCTGTTTAGTCTACAAAGAAATTCAACGTCGAAAGAAACCCTCTTCTAATAATGTATTTCTGTCAGATAACTCTAGACTTAGGTCAAACGTTGTACAAACTAGCCACCCAGAAAATGACGCCCCCCTAAACGCTTCTCGTTCATATGCTCAGGCTACCTCCGGCCAACGCTCAATTCATCCTTCTCCCTCCTCACCTGACATTAATAAAGTAATGACTAATTTTCTTGAGGATTTTAAAGCTCTTATAAATCCTCTAATATCTCTTCTTACTAAAGTAATATCCTCTCTATTAGATAAAAGAAATGACTAATACCTCTACAAACAAATCCCTTCTTGTCCTACTATTTAATGCAAATGGCTTAAAAAATCACACTAATGAACTCCAAACTACTCTATATAATAAACGTATTGACATTGCTTTAATAACAGAAACTCATTTTACTCAATATTCACACATACACATACCTGGTTATAAGCTAAATAAAGTTAACCATCCAGACAACACAGCTCATGGAGGTGTGGCCATCTTAATAAAAACCACAATAATATATCAAACTCTTCCAAATTTCTGTCAAGACTTTATTCAATCTTGTGCTATAAAAATCAGCTTAAATAATATTCCAATTACAGTTGCAGTAATTTACTCACCTCCTAAGCATAATGTATCTTATGCAAACTTTTTAAATTATTTCAATACAATTAACAATAACTTTATAATTGGCGGTGATTATAACGCGAAGCACCAAAGTTGGGGGTGTAGAGTTAATAACCCACGTGGAAACGTTCTCTACAATTTTATAAATTCTAAAAATTTCAAAGTACTTGCTCCTCCAGGACCTACCTATTGGCCATCATCCCCCCATAAAAATCCAGATATACTGGATATATTTGTAACTAAAACCCCTTCAAATTTGCACTATTCTGTTGATAATATTCTGGATTTAAATTCCGACCATTCATCGGTTGTTCTCACAATTAAGGACTATCCGCAAATCATTACTGAACCACTAAGGCTATTTCACGGCTCTACTGATCGTTTCAAATTTCATGACCTTGTAGATCAGAATCTCCAAATAAATATTAAATTAAAAACCAATGATGACATAGACGCTGCTGTAAATAGCCTAACTAATGTTATTCAATCAGCAGCTTGGGCTGCTAACACAGCTAAAAATGTACATAACACTAAAACCGATTCACTACCGACTAATATTCGTATCCTCATAGCAGAAAAAAGAAGAGCTAGAGCTCTTTACCAACGTACTCGTTTACCCTCACACAAAAAAATATATAACAAGTTAGCCAACTCTCTTAAAAAAATGTTATCTAAAAACAAAAATCTCTCTTTTGAAAATTACCTGACTAACTTATCATTAAAAAATGGTAGCCTTTGGAAAGCGACAAAGCAAGCACTGCAATATAAAGTAACTACCCCACCTATCAAAAAAACTGATGGAAGTCTAGCCTCGTCAGACCTTGAAAAAGCTGAACTATTTAAAAATCACCTCTTTAACGTTTTCCAACCCCACCAAGATATTTCACCTGACAATATACCTATGGTTCTTAGGTATCTCGACGTACCATTACCACTTACTCTACCAGTCAAGCATTTTACGCCTAGTGATATTAAATTTACAATACAAAAGTACTCTCTAAAGAAGTCTCCAGGTTATGACCTAATTACTGCTGAAGTAGCTAGATGTCTACCTAAACGAGCATTTATCCTACTTACCCATATATTTAATGCCATACTGAGGCTTTCCTACTTCCCACTCCTCTGGAAGTTCTCTAAAATCATCCTATTCCCAAAACCAAATAAGCCCCTTGACTCGTTACCTTCTTATAGACCAATTAGTCTATTACCATTTTTTGCGAAAGTTTTAGAAAGACTCATACTCAAGCGCATACATCCCTTTATTAATGAAAATAAAATTCTACCGGATTACCAATTTGGTTTTCGTGCCAAGCATTCAACTATCCATCAAGTACATAGACTAGTCGACTCAGTTTCTTATGCACTTGAAAAAAAATTATATTGTACCTGCGCTTTTCTTGATATTTCACAGGCTTTTGACCGAGTATGGCACGAGGGACTGCTATACAAATTAAAGAAATTTTTGCCCCCTACTTACTATATTCTTCTTAAGTCATATCTAACTGATCGATATTTTCAAGTCCATCATAAATCAGCGTATTCTAATATTGCACAAATTAGAGCTGGTGTTCCACAAGGAGGCATCCTTTCCCCAATTCTGTATAACATATACGCTTCAGACCAACCAACCACGCCTAACACATTAGTGGCAGACTATGCAGACGATAAAGTAATTATATCAACCAACGCAGACCCCATTATTGCATCGCATAATTTACAAAATCACCTTTCATTAATGGAAGTGTGGTATAAGAATTGGAGATTTAAGGTCAATCAAGCAAAATCAATTCACACAACTTTTACCCTTAAGCTAGGACAGTGCCCAAGTGTTACGCTCTATGGTACTCAAATTCCATCTTCTCCGTCAGTAAAATATCTTGGTTTAACCCTAGACCGCCGACTTACCTGGGCCCATCATACTCGTGCAAAAAGACTTCAACTAAACCTTAGAATCCGTATGCTTAAAACTTTGCTAATTAATAACAAACATACTAAATTAAGTATGAAACTTCTAATGTATAAATCCCTTATTAAACCTATTTGGACCTATGGTCTCCAACTATGGGGTAATGCTAAAAAATCAAATTTAAATCGTATTCAGGCATTTCAAAATATTACATTAAGAAAATTAACTAATTCCCCTCCATACGTATCAAATTATACCCTCCATTCTGATCTAAAAATTAAAACTGTTAAAGAAGAAGCAATAACATATTACAAAAGATTCCACTCTCGACTAGCCTCCCACTCCAATCCCCTAATAAAAGGTCTTTCAACTAATTTTATTCCTGGTAATCCTCCTAGACGCCTAAAGCGCAACTGGTGTAGAGATCTATTAACTTAACTTTAGTTAAAAAAAATAAAAAATAATCACTTAAAAGTGTCATTAATGGGTGGCTCCTTTTATCAAGTATTTCATGTTATATTTTTATCTTAGCTAATACTCTTATTGTACCCATTGGGAACAGATTGTGTATATATTAATAAAGGAAAAAAAAAAAAAAAAAAAAAAAGCGTTGTCCGATAGGCGATTACACCGACAACCAGACACAGTAAAATGTTTTTTGATAAAAAGATAAAAGCGGTTCTTATTACCTAAGCACTAAGGAATCCCTCAAAATATTTGGAACAAAATACAAATTATGAAAGGGCTGCCTTTCTCTAAAACATAACTTTGGATGGCCAAACGTTTACCCAACTTAAAGCAATATCTGAATAAATAGGTGATTATTTGTATACAACTAGTAAAAACTCGAGCTTAGATCTAAAGTTTCTCATTTACAAAAATACTCTATAAATGAATAAAAATCCTAAAAACACAGTAAACGACAACCAAGGAACTATATTAAATGAAATCCTAATATTAGAAAAGAAAATTCCAGGAATCCTTAAAGTCCTCTTTGATGAAGCAAATCGAATATATCTAAAAAAAAAGTAATAATCTGGAAAATGTTTATCGAAGAACATCTAAAAATCCTACTCACGCAGTTATAAGCTTTTGTGTTCTCATTCTACAGTAGTTTTTATGTAAAGCATCAATTTATTATTATTATTTTTTCTTTTTAAAGCTATTTTTTGCACGATTAAACTGTTAACAAAAAAAAAATGATATCGTTACTAAGGATGCTGTTATAATTCCTATAAATAAATTAACTACCAAAAAAAAAGTATAGCGGAGTCGGGGCACACTTCGATGCAAATTACTGGAAAGTATGTTCAAACCAGTACAGTCTAAACCTAGCACAGTATAAACCAGCGCAGTTACTATTAGTAGTAGTAGTAATAGTAATGGTGTCAGATTACGTGGATACACATTGTGATCGCTGTAGTTGATCACAATCAGCAATAGTTAGACCAATTCAGAGAGTTTAACGTGGCGATTAAATGAGAGAAGTTACACTTGCCCGAGGTGAAATTTTTTTCATGACTTCGCCCACATGATAGAGTCTTGGATCGAGCTAACGAGGAAAGGCAAAGCAGATAAAGCGTCAACAAGAACCCGAACAATCGATCATTTCTATTGTGAAATAAGCACACGAATACTATGGACACCCAATTCAATACAAAACCGTGGTCAGAATAGTACAAACGTGCGACCTTAGTCAAAAGGCCTAACCCACTAATCATGATCCGACTGGACCTCAAAGATCTCACAAACCAACCAAAGTGCTGGTTCATCGACCTTATGGGTCCACTACGTACTGGAAGAGGTAGTGGGCACTATATCCTAACAATCTTGGACAAGTTCTTCAAATACGTCTGACCGTACGCCTTAAAACAAGCAATGACTACCGCTATTTTTAACAGAATAGAGAAAGAATATATCCCGCAACTCGGCTTACGTGTAGTGATATGGTCGAAAAATGGAACTCAGTTCACAACAAACAAATAGTTGGGTCTGATCAATTATGAAATCTGAATGTGATTTCATCACAATAAAACGCTTCGAAGCGAATCTGCAAATGGTAATGATCCAGCACAGTCCAAAGCTCGAAAATGTGAGAGAAAAAAACCAGATACGAGCATTGATACAATAATGGAAAAAGTGGCTTCTTAATATTTCTAATAAGGGGTCTGCCCCTTAGAAAGCTTAAGACCTTAGAGGCTCTAGGGGTGGACGGAACTAGCAAACAAATGGTCACAATACCTCCATCCCATATAGTATTTATAAAAGTTAACGATAATTTGTTTTTAATGTTGTAGGCACATTAACTCGCTCTTACAACACAATTCACCGTGATAAACTTGTTTAGTTGTTTTATACTAAGTACGTTTTTGTCTATTTTAATGGGGAAGGGATGAACTTCTTAAATGTTTGTCCCAATAAAGGACTTTTAAGGTACGATTTCCTATCTATAGAATTACTGCATGAGGAATTCGGTTTCACGAAGATGTCGTGGGCCCAGATAGAAGAATAATGCCACATCATTGTAAAAACACAACCTTTTCAGCTCGGCATCGAAGCTAAGCTTGAATTTTAAAAGTCTAAAGAGAGAAAACCTTCAACTAATCGCTTAAATTCTCACAGAATATTTAAAATTGTTACTACTTTTACATTTTTTACTTCGAAATTACGGCGCTCCATAAATTTGTACAAATACTTAAATTAGTTCCGAATTTGTATAGAATATTATTGCCTTTTAGTATTTACTAATAAATGCCGTTCAGGAGTATCTAGCGATTATTTTTCATATTTGTATAAAATGTATACGTGATCATTTATTATTTGTAGGTACGGCAGTTCTTTTCTCTTTATAATTTCAACTTAAGTCATTAAATTTTTATAACCGTACAGATTTTGGGACACTTGTATACATAAAAAATGATACAACTCGAAATTTTTTTTAATCAAGAAATACAACCAATAAAATTTAAAATTGTTCTACCTGCAATAAATCTTATATAGAACTATGATCCAATGCCCCACTATGCCCTGTCCCACTGTACTGGCTTTTCTAGTCTTGTTTTTGTTTAAACACGCATTTTGCTATCAAGAGGATACAATATTACATTTGTGAAATATCAAATCTTATGTATTTTAATGCAAACAGTCATAAAACAAATATAAGGCCAAAAGACTACGTACACCAATTGCACATGTTACAATTATTTATTTATTTATTATAATTTACGGGCATAGCCCAGATTTACATTGGAATGCTTAATAATAATGGGTCTTCATTGGCGTGGCGAATAAGGGTAGAGTTTGGGAGATAATTTGAAGACAAACATGGAATATAAAAAGGGGCAGAATTTCTAGTTTGGCGGGCAGGTACTCTAAAATTAATATTGGTTAACAATGAGGGAGAGTCTACCGAGCCGGAAAGAAGGCCAGATAAGTATATCTGGCCTAATTAGCCCAGATGTAGTATAATTACTTGTTAATATAATTTGATAAATTATAATTCGTAGGTTATAATAAATCATAGGTTGACAATAATTTTGTATTAAACATACAACATTCGGATTTTTACACGCTGATATTTAATAATATTTTTATTCCACTGCTGTTTTTGAATATTCATAAAACTATATATTTATAGGAGCACATTGGTGTCAAAGTCTATTGGAGATGGGAAGGTTTTTAATTGTGTGTTCAGGAACAAATTATTTTATTTAAAGGATGCTCCGTCCCTACTATGCCTCAACCCTACTGTACTGGCTTTCTTAAGTATTAACGTGTATAAACATTTATGCACAAAATCTGTGAAATACAGATTTTATGCACACATAAATAGTGGACCGAAATGACAACAGTAGTTAAACAGTTGCCAACTCAAAAAATGTTGATTGAGCAAAAAAAAATCTTAATGCTTACAAAAATGTATTTATTTTACGAAAAGCAAACACGTGTCGAACAGAATTAAAATTTAGATATTATTTCGTAAAACAACAAAAAAATTTAATCTAAAACAGGTCGAGTTCTTAATTAATGACAGTAAAAATTTACATAGCAATCTTGAACTCCCGATTGTTACTCATTGAAACCTAGTCCGGTCATGAACGTTTTCTCGCTTTCAAGTAAACATTCATTGTAAAGGTTAAATATTGAATTGATACGCTGATGTGGCGTAAGACGGTCCAAGGCTTCTTCGATTGCTATGATGTCGTCGGATTTGTCGTTTTTGCCCTTGCCAGGCGGCAAACAACGGGCCACGAGAAAGCCCCACAGTAGTTTATTTGCGCACGTCATCTTGTCCAGGAGATATTCGCAATCCCTCTTAAAATCACCCATCTTGACCGTACCATTATCGTCCAAGTAATTTGATTTGACGTATTTCTGACGGTTGTAGTGTGGTATTAAGCTTTCGAAGGTGTCAATGACTGTTCTTGTGCACGTGGCGTTGGAAGTTTTGTGGAAAAAATTCAGAACTACTAGCATTTTTTCGATCAGTGACTTGGTTATGTCCAATGTCTTCCAAAACCGTTCCATGCAATCCAACATTGACGTGCCCGAATCCATGCTCATGCACTTGCCCGCGATTATCTCAATGAATAAATCGTTTAGGTATTTTAGGCTTTCGCCGTAAAAGCAGTTTACCACAGTCGAAGATTTTAGCAGTTTTTCGGTGTAGTTTGCCGAGGTAACAATATTGCCGTCCGCCCCTTTACCCAACAGATCTGACACGTCCATTCCTTTGCCGTTGATTGATTTTAATTCTTGACCTAAGGGAAGCGTTACCAGTTGCTTCCAGCCTTTCGCCTTCAATATTTCGTTTAATACTGATACGTTGTCTCCGCCTGAACATGGCCCAGGATTTCCGGCCGAGCACATCAGAAAAGCGCAAACGGAAAACAACAGATACACAAACACAAGTGGTCGAGTGATATTAGTCGGACTATAGTAGTTCAAAGACATATTTCAAGTCACTAGATATGGCGCTAGACTTTTCCGAAAAACCAACTAAACAGTTATACTATACTGTCGGGTATTTTCTGTTGTTTAAGCAGAAAGTGTCATAACATATTTATTTCACTTTGATTAATGTTCACGGTTAAACCACCTGAGAAAATAGTAATAATTGTATTCATTGAACGCAAATATAGATTAATTTTAATTTTAAGTTTAATTTAGGTGGCTGGGTGTCTTCCCTCCTCAGCCATGTATATAACTATCTATATAACTAAAATGTGTATAGATTGTAAATACAATGTAAAGTCGATATAAAACAAACAGAAAAGTTAATTATTTTAGAAATTGAATTATTGTTTATTTATTTAATAAAAAAAGTTCTACAAATAAATTATGAAATCAAGTGTAACGATGAAGTATTTCATATTCTGTTGTAGTGTTAAAATTTCGTTTTTCAATATTATTATGTCCCTCATTGATGTTCTCCTTGTTTTTAAAGCTGTTGTTATGCTTATAATATTATCCTGAATCATCCACATTTTTCATTTGGAGTATTGCTTAATTGTAGTTTTTACACTTGCATTATTAAATAACCATAAAACAACAAGTAACAGGGTAATTATTAAGAAAAACGTTAAGTTCAAACCAAGCACAGTTTTAGCCAGTACAGCCATAATTAATTAGTACAATTTAACAACAAGCTTGACCTTATAGGTTAAAAGAGGGGTATTTAATTTAAAAGTCACTTTCAAAACCTTCAATGAGAATCTGTATATAATATAACTTAGGACAGTTTAAATAAGTTCAGTTGAAACCAAGAACAGTGTAAACAAGTACAATTTAAGTTAGTTAAGTTTAAACCACTACAATGAACCTCGTGAAGATCCATCATCGTACAGGTTACCGTTATTAGTTATTAAGATAGTTTTGTGACCAATTTCGTTTTAAGCGACGATGAGGATTGTTTGGAAGCACAAGAGAAGAAAGACTGGATATCAGTGGATTCGGATGATTTGTCCTATTTGATTGAAATTTTTAATAGCGCGTGGAATCAAGAATATTAATAGTAGTATGAATATGGAGGTCATAGTGAAGTGTACGATTACTTACATATCACGGAGGTCGGAGTGTTAGTTAAAAGACAGAAGTAATTGGTTGGAAGGATTGAAATAAATTTAGATTTGCGATTTTTGTTGATACCCAAATGTTGATGCCGTAAGCCTTTGCAAGACGAATAAGTTGTTTGTGTAGAAGAATTGTATTGTTAAGAGAAATGTTTGAACGTAGAAGATGTATTAAGCTATGGAGTTTTAATTTGAGAGATATTTGTTTAATTTTAATGTGAGTAGCCCAGGTAATTCGTTTATCAAGATGAATGCCTAAGTAGGTATTTAACGGAGTTTCTATTGTAGTATTATTATTATTAAGTGTTATTGGAGGACTAACTTTAATGCATAAGATGTAGGCAATATGTGATGATTTGTTTTCATTCGTTTAAATTTTCCATTGTATGAACCAAGTTTCTAGCCCATTTAAATGAATTCGAATGTTAACAGTGGCTATATTAATACCTGGGTCATAATAAGTTATGGCCCATCTACGAAAGTGGACAAGTTAGTGATGTTTGAGTATGGTTTGTCAGCTGTAAAACGTATATAAAGGGTAAGAGCGGGAATGCTACCATGAGGAACACCTGCTTCTTTAGTAAAAGTATGTGATAGCTCATCTTTGCATCGCACTTGGAACGTACGGTGTGAGAGGATACAGTTTAGGTAAGGTATATAGGAGTGGGTAAGAAACGAATTTTGTAGAGGAAGCATTTGTGCCAATCTCGAGCAAACGCCTGTGCTGTATAAAGAAATACGGCTGAACAAAAATGTTTTTTTTATCCGGGAAGAGTCAATATTATCTACAGTTCTGTTTAATTGATGACGAGCAAAATGATAACATCTAAAACTAAATTGGGCGTTTGGAATAATTTGTTTTTCGGTTATAATAGGATAGATTCTATTGATTCAGATTTTTATAAGGATTTTAGAGAAGGATAGGAGTAGGCTAATTGGTCTATGAGATGAAGGGAGATGCAAGGATATCCCTGGGTTATGAATTAGGATAATGACTGTGTGCTTCCAAGAAGAGGGGATGTAAGATAACGTAGCATAGAGTTAAATATGTGTAAAAGATGAATAATATCTTTTTTTGATAATTTTTTAATGATTCAATTTGTTATTAGGAGGCTTTTTATTTGGAAGGTTCTTAATAATATAATGGATTTCAGAAAGAGAGGTATGTTTAGTTGGTAGTGACATTGGGAAAATTTGGAAGAGAATACATTCAACGTGACAAACGTGTTCATTGTCACACATATCAGGATGAGGGAGTGAATCTTGTATGCAGATCAGTTGCAAATAAGTTTGCTAGATTGGATACAGCTAGAGAGTGATCAGGATGGCGTAGAGGAGGAATTTTATAATTTTTGTTTAAGGACATTTTTAGTAGCTTTCCATAAAAAATTATTGGATAAGTAGAGTGAGTTTAGGAAATGTTGGTGTGTTTCTGAATTGTGTTTACACAGTAGATTTTTTAAGGAGGATGCGAGCATATTGTAGTTTAATTTGTCACTAGGCAAGTGTGATCTCGACCATCTAGGGTGGGCTCATTTTTTCATTAGTTAGTTAAGATTTATTATTTTGGGGTAGGTAATAATTAGAGTTTTGAATGGTAGAGTTAGGTATGAAAGAATCAAGTGCTGCTTTTTGGATGATAGAAGTAAGAGATAGAGCTACAGAGCAAATGTACAAAAGAGTTTATAGAGGAATGTTAAGGAAAATTTGGTTTTATATACCTAATATTGTGGAATTTTAGCCAGATGATTTTGCCAGGAGTAATAGTAGGGTTGGATTTAGTTGTGTAAAAAAAATCATTTAAATTTAAAATAACAGGTATGTGATCAGAAGAGAAGTATGAGTAATTTTTTTATATTGAAAGAAATGTTATTTGGAAAGCCAGTTAAAAAAAAAAATCGAGAATGTCAGGCTGTCTGTTATTATGTGCGGGCCAGTAGGTGGGTTTTTGAGGGGCAATTTTTTTTAGATTTTTATTTATTATATAGTTTAATAAAGATCAGCCTCCTGTGTAAACTATATTATGCGCTTCTTATATTTTTTTATAGAGATTACTAGTTATTTACAAACAGTTTTCAGATAAATTATCAATTGAATGGTCGAAGTGCTACATAATACTAAAAATGTGATGTCAAATTTTTTTATTCTTGTAGCGAATTGTACTTTTTATATTTTGTTTATTATTTTGTAATTAAATATTTTAATATTTAAGTAGCGTAGATTCGCGTATAAATTAAATCGTATCGAATAATAGCTATATATTTTGTGTTACAACATCAATATAATGTGTCTCTTAAAACTTCTAGATGGTACAAATACAAAAGGAGTTTTAGTTAATTGACATGTACAATAATGGCGTTACTAAGGATCAATATATAAACGGTAAATAGTATGGTAAATGGTAGACAAATGTTTTACACCTTCGCCTTGCCTCGCACCTCGACTTGTGTCCTTGGGGACACCTAACCTAACTGAAAAAAGTGTTAATAACAAAAAAAAAGGTTACAAACACGGAGATGGGGTTGGACGTGGGAATGGGGTTAGGGGTAGTACACTACCATAGCAAAAAAATCAAAAATACTGTCACATAAAAGCGTTACCAAAAATAGGGGGTAAGAGATAAGAGATTGGAGATGTGGTGGGAATGGGGTAGGTGGGGTGGAAATGGGGTTGGGAGGGATGGGGATGGGGTGGGAATAGAGATGGGTGGGAATGGTGATGGAGGTGGGAATGGGGGTAGGGGTAAGAGATATGAGATAGGGGTAGGAGATAAGGGTAAGAATGGGATTCAGGGTGGGGGTAGGAATGGGGCTGAGGGTGGGAATTATCTCTGGCACTAATATTTTAGTGACGTCGCGACGAATACTTGCTAAAGCTTAAGAAACACTAAAACATTTTTTATCGGTGGTTCAAAAATTATTTGGATCAATATCATTATTATAGTCATTCAAACGCTGACCAAACTCATTTACAAGACTAAACCAGTCTAAACAAGTTTAAATCAGTGCAAACAAATCACAAAAACAATGGCTAGGTGATAAAAATCCGCCAAGTACACCAAGTATTTTATTCTTGTTCAATCGAGACATCCATATTCATTATACAATGAATTGTCGAAAATATTTTCTGGAGACGGCTAAATTATACAATCGAAGAGTTATACAATATAAAACCTTTAATGGCTATTTTAAACACAGTTTTTTGTGTTATTCTATAATTTTGGAACTTTTTACTTGCTCCCTAAGTATTATAGATAGTATTATCTAAATAGAAGATCGTTTTTTCTTTTTTTTTCATCTATTGAATTACAATTAAAATAATTTTGAAATGATTTACTGTTACAACTTTTACTAAGTTGCAAAAAAAAATATGTAGGTACAAAATTTTGCAATTCTCCCGGTAAATATATTTCGTATCGTCGAGCTACCAAGACGCATAGTTTTTTATTTGTATTGTCAGCCATCGCAGATGTATCGAACAAATATTGTTGCCAAAAGTAAAGTTTAACTTTTGGCAAATGCTACCGTTTTTTCGACTGTTTATGACAAATTTATCATTTTTCACAATCGTGGAAAATATCAAAAGTGTACCCAATATCAATTATTGAAAATTTCTCTACATTTTCAGCAAATTAAATTTAAAAAGTTCATCAAATGTTTATAATATATGATACAATTTCAATTTCATTTTTACGTTACATTTTCAAAAGCCTTACAATACGTTCGGGGCATATTCGGGGAGAAGGGGGGGTTCTCTGATCTATAGGATTTATAGTTCTTAAATAGAAGTATAGTAATTAAGTTATGGTTGGCTGATCTGAGATAAGTTAAAGAGTAGCGGCGCTGGTTAGGTTTTTTTTTTATATTCTAGGCGCAATTTTAAGACTTAAGAACTGAAAATTAGACTAAAGATTATTCTATTGTGTATTATTAACTCATAAGAAAAAAAAATCCGTACTCAAAATTTGTTTTATTAAGAAAAATCTGTCCGTCAACATGATGACTTCTGCTTTCGGCTGTATTAAGATCAACTTCCAGTGATTTTCCTTGTGGAAATATATCAATAACCGTATCATTTCTTTACTAAAGATGTCTGTATTTGCCTGAATAATATGACTGCCGCCCGAATGACGTTTTCCCGAACCGACATGACGAAATGGTCTTTTCCCGTAAACAAAGTGCTATAGAATATTTCCGAACAAAAAGTAAACATTCTGTCCGGCCATAGCAACCACATTCACGTTGTTCATTATTATAGACATATTTTTTGTTATTAGTTATGTACAAATTCTTAAGCGGGCATGACCCACAAGTATAAGAACTTTTGGTACTTTCTAATATCGAATGTTTTATCTCTAATCTTTAATCTCTTATCTCTAATCTCACCCCCATGCTTAACTCCGCCGACGACGGGTGCGACTTCCTGCGTGACATTGCGGATCATTTTTTAGGATGACCCCCAGCGATAAGTCATACCAACGTCAACAGAAAAACAATACCACCCTTGTAGGA
>NW_026096064.1:0-412 GCF_023614345.1 Adelges cooleyi
AAAAATTTTAGCTAAATGGAATTCAGGTTATTGTGGACGCCGCACATGTACTTTTACGGTATAAAAACATAAGTTGGGTTTCAAAAAGTATTTATTTTTTTTTACACTAAAAACATATAACATATGATATTATTATTTTTCCGATTTTAATGTTTTTATTTTGTGCTTTTGTTAGACACTCTTTCCTATATCGATAAAGTATGATAAAGTTTTAATAATTTTAAATTACACCAAGACAAAGTTTGTACTTGTCTTTCTCATTTTACTATGTTGTGTAACCTTTTTAATTATCAATTACATATAACTTTTTTTTTTTAAATTAAATTTAAAATTAAAAAAAAATCTTAGCTGTACTCGTTCCATCTTTGAACTACGTTGAAAACATTATTGTGTAACAAATAGGTTGGCATGA
>NW_026096065.1:0-12396 GCF_023614345.1 Adelges cooleyi
CTGATTTTCGCAACTTTCCAAACTGACTTTATATTATAAAATTGCTTTCGATATTCAAGTAAAAAAAGTAGTAGCTTTTTCAAGAAACTTATAAAGTTATATTATATTAATTTAATATCAGGTTGAATTGTAAACTATTTAAGTTATTAACATAACACAAGGCAAGGGAAGGACTAATTTGTATCTATTAATAGAAAAATTAAAAAATATATAACGAAAAGTTTATTACATGTATTGTATTTATTAAATCATTAGCAGTTATACAGATTAATTAAATAATCAATTGATTATTTACAACCATTTATCACTATTAAAAGTTATGTATTTAATATATTGCAATTTAAAAATATATGTAATGTAATATTCTTGTGCATAGTGTATTACTTAATACTATTTTGAGAAATGTGTTGTAATATATGAAACAAATTTACATTTTTTAAAATGTATATTTAGCTTGCAACGAAAAAAAATTACTATGCATTTTACAAATTATTGGACCATATTCAAAATTATTTATCTTTTAAAATAACAGAATAAATAAAACTATTGCAGAGGTTAGACAATTTTTGAGTTATGCTAGTACCAGATGGACCTTCGAACAGTTTATGTTGATTTACATATTCATGAAAATCAAGAACACCGTCGACTGAAAAAATGTAATGTTAATCAATTAAAATGTCCACTACAATGTTGTTATTAAGTATTTACTGTTTCTATATTCCGTGTTAACCATATTGTCCTCCTTCTGGATAATCAAAAACTTCTCATGTAAATTTACCATCTAGAAGTTTTAAAAAATATATATTATAACTTATAACACAAAATGCATAATCATTATTCGATGAGATTTATACGCAAAACTACTCAAAATACTTTAACATGAAAATATTTAAGAACTAAAATAATAAATAAAATATTGAAACAAAAATTCGCTATGGGAACGAAAAACTCAACGCATATGTAGGTAAGACATTTTCTAAAAGTTTTTAATCAATCGATGATTACAGAGAATAAAATTTGAAAATTATTTTTTTTTCATCTTGGAAGAACATGTTTTAATAACATGTAAAAATATTAATGTTTCTAATTTTTCATGGACAACATTAAAACAGCATCTTTCCCCCTGATAGTTTGGTAAATCATACTGATAAAATAAAAGTAATATTGAAATTATAACTACTAACCTCATTCGAAGCACCCAACATTTGTAGTATTTCGCGGTACTTCGTCTCTTTGATTTGTGAATTTTCTGAAAACCGTTTGTAGATAATTAAATAACAAATTTTAATAGTTAGATAAGTTTTCTATTACCGTTTAGACCGACAAGGTCGAGTAATTGTGAAACTTCTCCCTCGTCTGAGAACAGTTTGTTAAAACTACTCGTTATTGTATTCACAAACTCTTCACTCGGAATGTTACAAATTTTGTTAAACTCCTTTATACTTACTCTCTAAAAAAAATATAAGAAGCCTATGTTATGTTTATTTTTTAATGACTTTTTTCGTAAGATTTTGATGCAAAAAATATTATACAGAATGATTCATTAAGGATAGTGCACATCAATTTTGTAATTGGTTTTCTCTCTGAGACAATATTATTTTACCATTTTTTGATACACACAAATTTGTATTCTTCCTCGTAATATATCGATTTTTGAAACTTAAATAGCGACTAATGGCTAATTAACTATTTTAATTAGAAATAATTTGCGGAGTATTTTGTCGGGTCGATAATAATTAGTTTTAGATAGCAAATTTTAAAGTTACAAAAGTTTTAATACTTAAAACTTCTTTATCCTCATCTTTCCTTCTCTTAAGTTACTACAAAAAAATAATACTTTGGATTTTGAACGATAAAAGTATAAAAGATAAAAGTACAAATAACTGAAAACGTCAAAACTAGGTGAATTTGAGAATGCTATGTGTGGTTAAATCAATCGTTAAAGAGTTTGAGCTAATTACTCTCAACTCAAAATGTTAGTTAAAAATTTACGTTTTCATTAATATTTCTTAAGTTATTAAGGTATTTTATAGTATTACACAGTAATACATTACAAATTTTTTTAATAAGGAAAAAAATATATAAAATTAAAAATATGGATCATCGTATATTGTAACAAAAATAAAAGTGAACTAACCTGTGACAAAACAGTTATTACCGGTTTCAGCCTTATCAATTGGGGCCATCCTATTTCAAAGTTTTCTGAAAATGATTATTTTTATTATTTTTTAAATTATAATTTTTGTGGAATGTTGTTTTATTTTTAATATTACTTTTTAAATTCATTAAATATACATATGATTTTGCTTGTTGAATGGTGAGGAATACTTTGAAGTCATTGTACAATAATTTCTGTAATTGCTTTGGTGTGATTGAACCATCTCTATCGGTGTCATAGTTGTTAAATATATTTTGCCAATCCACGACTGTCAAGACATCCAGATTAGGATTTATATTCTAGAATATAATGTACATAAGTTTCATACGAATCGTTTTATCAAGAAATGGATTAAGCCTAGTTAAAAAGTTAAAATAATTAAAATCTTTTGAAAAATGCAGATGTAATTTTTTGCACTAGAAACTTATCATATTTTTTTCATATAACTTTTAA
This sequence comes from Adelges cooleyi, assembly GCF_023614345.1. Classification (NCBI taxonomy): domain Eukaryota; kingdom Metazoa; phylum Arthropoda; class Insecta; order Hemiptera; family Adelgidae; genus Adelges; species Adelges cooleyi. Next base: position 2,612 of record NW_026096065.1, read on the forward strand.
GTCCTTATTTTAGAAAATAGTATGACGTGTAAATTTTAGGAAATTCGAAAACCGGGATTCTGCAGGCTTTAAGTATACTTTCTGAATTTTAGATACATACCTCCACAGGAGTGCCTCTCGTAGAAGCTCCATCCGCCGAATCGGATTTTACTCCTTCACTAGCAGCTAATATACTTTCCTGTATAAAACCCACAACACACAAAAGTAGTATAATGTTTTTCGAGAACATTGTAATTTAAAATATATACGTGCAGTGTATGAGACGTGTGTATGGGAACGGTTAGGCAATGAAAATATGCTACTGCTATTCACGAACAGTCTTTTCGAAACACGAAGAACAAATAGATATTTTATCGACGCGTATATTTTAAATTGAAAAGCTATCCGACACCGAAATTGTTTTTGTGTTTTCTGCTGCGGTTGACATTATTATTTTTTTATTTTTACAAACGGTTCGAATACGAAAATATTTTACTATTAAACGATTTACTGTTGGGTAGTTTTTGTAATATTTTTTTCAAATTTCCACGATTACATTTTAGTGAGTAGTTGTAGTAGAGGTAGCAAGTCAGCAAATAAGAGAGGTCTAGTGTTTACAAATAAAAAGGCAAAACATATTGATTAAATCATTGTACCTAAAGATACTAAAGATGTGCTTGAAAATTAGATTTTAGTATTATCTAAGGTGGATGCGGTCAGGGTTCTAGTAACCATCTCGCGATAGCAGCGTTGGATGTTTATGACTTGTTAATGAGCTCGCATGATGATGATGATGATAGCCATATCGCACATAACAAAATAATGAAAATATTTTCATTACCTGTTGACTGTTGATTCACTCACACGTAGCAACCTTTTTTTTCCGCTTCTTACATCGCACACCAGGGAGGCAATTGTTTTCACACTACTTCCTCACCGGCGTCAACAGAAATGTTGATCGTCTACAGAAATTATTACAAAATAGGTAAAATAAAAACGCTAATTAGAAGCAAACGGTGCACGGACATTTTTCTATTTCCTAACCCCTATCTCTTACCCTCTATCCCCTACCCCCTATCACCAAGCTAATTCCCACTCTCAACCCCATCCACATCCCTCATTTCTAATCTCTTATCAGATACGCTTTTGTAACTAACAATTTTTTCAGTTATGTGCCAGAGCTAAGACAAGAAAACGTCAAAAATAAGAAATTCTATCATCATTCTATTATTATTTATTCTATTAAAATTACATTACAGTTAGTTACAGTTATAAGTATAATATATAATGAGCCAAATTTTTTAAATACTGTCACATATATATTTTTAAACTTTATCAATAATTAATACAAGTCCGGATGTGCTTTTCCGACGACAATATTGAACCTGTTATGCCATCCCTCGCTATGATTGGTTTTTGACATTTTTATGTCTTAGCTATGGCACACACACGGAAAATCAACACCGGTTATCAAAACGAAAAATAACATCTGATTTATCTGATAAGGGAGATAAGAGATAAGGAAAGGAGATAAGGGGTGAGAGATAGTGGATGTGAGATGAGGGTTGGGGTTGGGGTGAAAATAGGGTAGGGGGCATATAAGTAGTATGTAAACGTTCTAACTGGAACAAAAGGATGCATGATGATTGATGAATTGGGATGACGTTGCGGTTATACATATATATATATATATTAGTTTAGGTAGCATATATATAATATTAGCCAAACGTGAATACAATTTTTTTAAGAAAATGTTCGTTTATGCCCATTCCATAGAGACCTGAAAATAAATATTGTTTTTGCGTTTGGTTAACATTGTATGTATATATGCTACCTAAGTAGTATATATATATGTATAACGTCCATAGGATAGGACGGTACGGTTGATGGGGTTATTAAATACAGAGGATACTTATTAGTAGTCACTTAACCGCTGCTAGGTTAATGTTTTTTTTTTGTTAACAGCCCTAAGGCTGGTTGGCAGCAATTCTCCACTCCTGACGCTTCTCCGCATTCCTTTTTAATTCGCAATAAGATCTGCAGTCCATATCTCTTACTATTTGACTAATGTAGTCCAGTGGCGGTCGCCCTCTGCTGTTATTCCCTTCAATGGCACCTTCTATTATCCTGCTAAGTAGACCGTTTTGACGCAGTATGTGTCCAATTAACTTGGCTCCTCTTGTTTTTAAGATCTTCAGAAAGCTTCTTGTTTTTCCGACTCTTCGATAAACTTCTTCATTTGTTATGTGTTCTGTCCAACTTATTCTAAGTAGTCTTCTGTAACACCATGTCTCGAACGCTAGGAGTCTTTTTTCTTCTGTTTTACCTATGGTCCATGTCTCACTTCCATACAGTGCTACGCTCCAAACATAAGCCTTTAGTAGGCTTTTCCTCACTTTTATGTCAATATTTCTAGATATAAACATATTTTTCTTGCTCTGAAATGCACAATTAGCCTGGTTTATTCTACTTATGATCTCCCTGGTACTCCCTGGTTAATTTTTATCTTATATATATAATATATAATAATAACATGCAATAAAGTGTTAGTTTAGAATAAATTACAATTGTAAAGTAACAAAAAAATATACAATATTATTACAAATAATGTACATAAATTTAATCAGTAAGACCACACACGATAGTGTTATAGAATTAATTAATACCTATGTAACGTACCTCATATACAAGGACAAAAAGACACGATTTCGCAGAAACCCCATACGTATAAAACACCAGGTGGCTCATAACATTACTTGGGATTAAACCAGACCAAACCCATGGTTGCCGACAAAGTACTCCATAAAACGTTTATAATATAATAAATTATTATTATTAGTTTACAAAATTATTATATTTTACCTATAGAACTGTTCTTTTGGAGGTAGGGAATGGTAAAAAGAAAGGGAACAAATGCCCTCGTGTCCAGCCAGCCATGGGGTGATGTTCAACCCAACCAACGTTTCAGTAATGAATTTCTTGTTTTTTTTCGGTTAAAAAGAAAGATAATACTGCTACAGGTTGTTATACTTAAGCATAATCAATCAAGACTGCGTCATTTCGATTTGAGGTGTTTTAATTTTTAACATAATAATAATTTTCAACAGTATGACACCCGTGAAATAATAAGAAACTGCCACATTTTGTCTTGTAGCAATATATTAATTTAAAAAGAAAAAGAAAATTTCCACATTTCTCATTACGGCTTATAAAATATTTAAAATGGTAAACTGGCACAACAATAAAACTTGCCAGTATGGTCTGTTAAAACCTTTTGCTAAATAGCCGTAACTTCAAACTGTGGTCTCTGGCTGAGATCTAACTAAGTAACTTGAAAATAAAATAACTAGCATCGGGTAACAATAACAATTGAAAAGTATTGAAATTACAGCTTTAAAAGTTAAAATTAACTATTTGGAAGCAGGTTCAATCTTTAAATTGTATTTCCTCAAAACTTTATTTTTCAGTTGTGGCAGTCTTGGTCCAAGGGTGTGACATGATTGGTACTAATAATTGTATGCAATAATTATGGGCTAATTTTAAGTACATTATTGTCTTTACAGTGTTTTTATCAATACCCATTTATGTATATACATATATATATATATATATATATATATACAAAATTTAGGACAAAGTGATACTAATTATAGTTTTTAGCTTCGATGCAGAGCGGCGAAGGTATTCGTTTTACTCTGATTTGTGTTTTTTTTTATCTGTATACACTGTAACTTTTTTAATGCTGAATCAATTCCTTCGAGTAGCAACTCTATAAATCACAGATTTTATCTTGTTGGTACTTTGGGGGGGAGGGGAGGTAAAATTTGAAAAAATGTATTTCTTCACAGTCAAAATTTGAAAAAACAAAAAAAAACCATACTAGTTTTTAAGTTAGAACTTTTAATGGCTATAATTTTGAGAATAAAAGTCGGATCGAGTTGAAATGTATAAGAAAAAATTATTTGGTATGCCCGCACACGTCAGTTGTATCAAATTTAAATTAAACCCATTTCCCACCTCCCCTAGTGGAGGTTAAAGTTTTTTTGTTTTTTTAGTTTTTTAGCCGTAATTTTAGGACCTTTACGTTGAAAATTTGTCAGTAGTTAGAACTCATATGTATTCATAGCATATTAAACGGATAACAAATTCGGCACTACAGTTTTACCGGAAAACTGTGTTTTTGCAGATTGCGTATATTTTAACAAAAACACCTAAAATCTTGAAAAAAAATTTTATCAAATTATTAAAATAATTTTATGTAGATCTATGCAGAATGATACTATTAAGTTTTGTGCTCAGGTACCACTTTTGACTTTAAGTTTGCACAATTCCAATTTTTTTTTTTACTTAAGTTTTTTCTGGCTGATTAAAATTGAGAACTGATATTAAATTCGTAATCACCGAGCCCAAAAACATATAATTTGACCACCTTTGATGTCTTTTTTACAAAAATCCAGAAAAATTTTTGAGCTTCGGTGCAGAGCGGCGAAAGTGTTGCATTTACTCTGATATGCGTTTCTTTTATCTGTATACATTGTAACGGCTAAAAAACTACAGAAACAAAAAACTTAAACCCCCTGAAAATATCAATTCTCAATTTTAATCAGCCAGTAAAAACGCTCGATGCAAATCTATGATCAATAGGTTTGAACCAGGACAACCCAAACCAGCACAGTAAGAAATATTATACGTAAGTGAATAGTAGTAGTAAGTGAGTAAGCAAGGTTCAGTATTCACAGATAAAAATACACATATCGATAAAAACATTGTACCTAATGACAAAAATTATGTCCTTAAAAATCCATTTTTAATACTAAGGATACGATTAATGTTGATCGTCTATCTATACAAATGTATTGTCATAGTAACTTTATTAGTAGTAGTAACTATCGTAGTTAACAATATAATGACAAGTTTTTCATTGCTTGTTTATTATTCATTCACTAACACGTAGTGTCCTAGACATTTACTTTAGTCAAAGTGTGATTTTTCGCTTTTTTGGGGGGTTTTCATTTTTAAAAGAAAGTTTGACTACAGGTTTTTGAGAAATTGTTATGTGCTAGAGCCCATATTAGATTACCTTTTAAACCCTATATGTTTTATTAAAAAAGTGAAATATAGAAAAAAATTCTATCCCTTCTAGGGGAAAGGGTTTATAATTTTGCTGGTTCGTCAATCTTTATCAGTAGTACTATGTTTAAACATATTTAAAAATTACTAAATTACTAGCCGTTCTCGACAAATTGAATTATCTTGTATCAGAATAACACTTCTCATATGAAATTAAGTCAAATTTAATCTTGAGAGTCGAATTATTTTGTTTTCTGCACGATATGATATTGCTTAAAATTAAGCATTTGCTTTATATTTTGTTGTAACATATTTTTACATTACAGCCTTTTACACACGGAAAATTTAAATATGTTTCCTATATATCTACGATTTTTTGTTATTTTACACATATATTAACGCTATACCTAATTCATATTATGATTCGGGAATAAAGGTAATTTTTTTATCTGTCGTGCCTTGTCGGGCAACATTTTACTAATCTAAGTATCTCCTTAAATAATTAATTTAAAAAAAATAAATATCCGTATCTTTCTGCCATTTTGTTTTGATTCAAAGACAACAAATTCAATGAAAAAGTCCAAAAATCAAAAAATAGTAAATACTTAGTCACAGTGGAAAATCTATTTTAAAACATCTCTAACTACTTAAAGTTGATAAAAATGCATACGTAAGTATAGCGAGGAGTATACCTGGGTTCGAATCAGTCATACCGCAAATCATGGTCATTTAGAATTTAAATTTTTTTTCAACATTTTTTCGTTTTTAAACTTAAAAAGTATTTAAATCTCCAACAAACAACAGTGATAAAGTGGTAAGTGAATTAGGCTAAAACTGACTTGGCCGAAATGTAGATTCCACTAATTTGATTGGCATACTTTTTTTATGTGGGTATCCGAACCTTTTTTCTTTTCTTCTGATTTATCTCTTTCCTATCATCCACATAACTCCTAAGTTAGTACATTTGACAATGTTGTTATATGCTTCATTCATAGCGGCAATAATTTTGTGAAAGATGCAACCTTCAGATTTTCCCCATTAGTTACACTATAAGACCTACCTTTGTGCCAAATTTAACGTTTCTACTTATACAAGAAGTGTTTTATAATTTTGATGATGAGTGAATGAGTGAGTCAGGAATAAAAATGATAACTTTGAAATTTTTCCCTTTTGAAAAGGCTTACTGTTAAGGGCTCATTTTTTTACAGTAAATTAAACTACTCCTGCTTAATCTATGTTTACAATTTCAAAATCTTAACCTAAGAGGAAACTTTGAATGAATGGTTCGTGTAAAGATACACTGGCATGCTGTGTGAAAGTTGAATTTTTTTTCCTGCTATAGTTTTCCTACTATGTCCCTATGATAACAAGTGCTATATTTACTACATAGAAAGTTTGAAAACAGACTTACGACTCCCGGCCAAGTAAATTAAATATAGATTTTTTCATGAATGGTTTTATATGTCGACTGATTTTATTGATGACAACGATGTATAATAAATATACATCGACCATTAACATTATAGTATTTAATTAGTTCCTATATTATATCACGAATTTGAAGGCTTATGTTGAAACATTTTTTTTTTTTTTTTACTTAGCGACCATTTACACTGAGTTAACTAAGTGTATTTGTTAGGTTGAAATTACTAGTAATCTTTGCGTTGTTATGATTGAAATATATGCCTTATGATTTAACAATATGTAGGTACAATCAAAATTCGTATCATTCGTTGTCCTACATTAAAGTTACACTGATAAAGCTTAGGTATGGATATTTTTTTTTCGACGCATGTTGTATGATGTTTGCTGGACCTATTTTTAGGCTAATTTTCGGTTCTAAAATCTTAAAATTGCGCCAAACAAAATTTTAAAAACTTTCAGCCTTTCTCCCGGTGGGTTGTCGACATTTCGGGGTTTTTCCATGCGTAACTTTGTCGATAACATTTTTATACAGAAAATTCTAAGGTTATAATAAATGGAAAATATTTTCGAAAATCATACGATTTCGGCAATTGTGCACACACGATAATGTCTTGATACATTTTTTTTGCCATCGATAAAATATATTCATACGTTTTAAGCCGAAAAATACGTCGATTTAACGACAAAAACAATATATAAAATTGTCAATGTTCGAATTTCACATTTTCGTGCACACCTAAGTGTTACTTTTTACGTTGAAAATTCGAAGGGCATAGCGAATTGTCAAAACTCGAAAATGTTTTCAAATCGGATATACTATTTACATAGCATTTGGGGGCATAGATATTTTTTAAACTACTGCCTTTAATAGTCCGTAAAACAAATAGTAACCCAATCTTAAGTATGGCTATCGACGGATATTCACAAAGGAAAAAACCCAATAAAATGATTGGTGTTGGGACATGAGTTGACCGAGATGACTGAATGTGATAAAATCACTTTTGAAAAATGTAATTAAAACCTAAAACTGGTAATTGAGCACTCAAAAATTACTGGGATCACTCTAAATAGTATCCGTAAAAATATTGGCATGATTTTATAACTTTTTTTTTTTTAAGATTTAACAACAACACAGTTTTGCAACTGTTAAAAAAAAAAACTATATTGCCGAATTTTTACTTCGTCTAATATGTTATGAATACATAATATTATGAGTTCTGATTCTTAACAAATTTTGTCAAAGAGAAGGTCCTAAAATTACGGTTAAGAACACAAAAATCTTGCACAACCCGTGGGGGCTGGCAAATGGGTATTATTTAAATTTTAGACTAATGGTGAAAGTAAATTTTCTTTATATATTTCAACTAGATTCGAACATTTTTCTCGAAATTGATAAAATCATTGTCACCGAAAGTGTATTTTATATGGTAAAAATATAAATATGTATTGATAAAAGCCATTAAAGACAACAATGCACTTAAAATTAGCCTATAATTATTGCATACAATTAACACGAATAATGTCGCACCCTTGAAACAAAACTGTCACAACTCAAAAAATAAAATTTTACAGGAAATACAACTTAAAGATTGAACCTGCTCCCAAATGATTAATTTAAAGCTTTAATTTTAATACTTAGCAATTATTTTTGTTATCTTACGCTTATTTTAATTTCAAGCTACTTAGTTGAATCTCAGCCAGACACCACAATTATTTGAGGTTATGGCTATTTAGAAATGGGTTTTTAACAGACCTAACGGCGATGTTTGATTTTTGTGGCAGTTTACCATTTCAAATCAAATATTTTATTAGCCGTAATGAGAAATGTGGAAATTTCGTTTTTCTTTTTGAATTTATTTATTGCTACAACCCAAAATGTGACAGTTCGTAATTATTTCACGGTTGTCATCCGGTTAAGAATTATTATATCAAATCGAAATGGGAGAGTCTTGATTTATTATGCTCAAGTATAAAAAACTGTAGCAGTATTATATATTTTTAACCGAAAAAAACAGAAAAATTCAATACAGACACACATATTATATTATAGACCACGTTAGTTGGGTTGAACATCATGCCAGGCCGGGCATGAGGGAGGAAAGACAAATGCCCCCACTGCCTTTACCCAAATGACGTGACGGTATTATGTTAGTTATCGTTAAATTTAAGTTGCAATTAAATATAATAATGTAGCTAGCGAGTATGTACAAGAGGAACGATAAACATACATTTGAAAATTTCAAGAAAATTGAACCGCTAATGGATTTTTGGATAGAGTTTTCTATGTTTTTCCAACAATTTAGAAATGTTTACTTGTTCTCTTTCTCTTTTTTTTTCTTACCTTTTTTTTTACTTGAACTACGATAAAGTGGATTTTAATGTTAGATAAAAAAATGTACAAACATTTTACAATTTGCCGGTTAAACATATTTTGACCAAAGACGTAGGTATAGTTTTTTTTGGTGTTACGTCAGCCATCGCAGCTGTATCGCAAAAAAAAAAAAAGTCTTTCTTCAAAAGTATAGTTTAATAACAACTGTCAACTATTGCCACCGATCGTTCGATTGTTTATCAAAATTGCACTGTTTTCCAAAATAATTACTGTTACTCTCAGTAATTAGTATCGAAATAAAATGAAAATATCAACTGTTAGGTATCGCTTTAAAATATCGGCAAAATATTTTTCGTTAAAAAAGTTTAATCAAGTTTATATTTTACCATTTAAGATTTAAAAATCGACCATCAAGGAACTTTTTAGACCCTTAGGAACAGTACTATGCCTTTTCAGTCGTTATTTGTCCATATTCATTTCCTTTGACTACTTTTTGTCCATCGAAAAATGTAGTTTAAATAGTAAATTAAATAAATACGTTACTATTTAAGTTCCTAAAAGTTGATAGGGTTATGGAAAATAATTAAAAAAAAGGTTAATGTTTAGTAGTTTTACAATATTGTAAAATATGATTATCAAAAATATTTTCAAAAAGGAAATACTAGAAATTTGCGATTATTCTAAGGAAAAACAAGTGACCTATTTTTAATGTATAACCTGTATCATCCTGTATATTTATATATATATATATATATATATATATAAATAGGCCTCACCCCGTGGGATTCTAATACCATTGGACTTATTGGTTTGTTTTGGTCTAAAATAAGGTCCCTAATTTTTTTCAATTTTCCTACCAGTTTTAAAGTCGTCGCTATTTTAAAAAATGTTCGATAAACATTTTTAAATAATTGTTAATATATTTTTTTACGGACACTAAAAAAAAAAACTACATTTTCGTCATAGTTCGAAAATGAGA
>NW_026096066.1:0-2770 GCF_023614345.1 Adelges cooleyi
TGAGTAATTTTACTCTTAAATCAAAAGAAAAATTAAATTTTACCAAGCCAAAGTATGTTTTTCTTTATTTTTAATTTATTGCGTGTAACTATTTTTCATACTAATTACATAGACATTTATTTGTTTTTTTGAAAATTTAACTGTACTCATTCCATCATTAAACTACGATGAAAGCATTTGGTTTTAGTGTCGAACGAAAAAAGTTTTTTTCAATTTTAAAAATGCCCCAATTGCTTTGTATTCCACTCAAATACGAACCAATAAGTCATTAATGATTAGACAATGACATAGGTGTATAAATTATTTTAATTGTTAGAGAGTGAGGGTTTTGTATAATTTTGCACATTGGCACGTGTGTTTCAAAAGTAAACAAAAATTCAAAAATATGATTTTCTATGGAAGTAATATTCGTCAAATTCTCGCTTAATCTCGAAAACACAATTTTTTCACTTCAGAAAAACACTTGGATGATTTGGTGTGCGTTTCCATTTCCACTGTTTGCATAAATGAAAATATAGGAATCGTTTTTTTACACGTTTAAAAGACCATTACAAATTCAAGGTCTTAATAAATACATGGCCAACCCGACTTTTTAACGATTTTCTAGAAAAATAAAAAAAAATTACAATTTATGTGAATTATTTTTGGGTTTAAAATGTGGGCTTTTTTTTTTGTCTGTAAACAATGTAACTTTTGAAATACTGGACCAATTCCTTCGAATAGCAATTCTCAAAATCACAATTTTTATTACAGCGAAAATTTTATTTTAAACTAGTGAAAAAATAATTACAGGCATTTTCACAAATACGCACATACATATATTTAAAAACGAATACATTTCATAAAACAGTAACATTGACAATAATAACAAAAATTCTAGACACACATCATTTTGTGGATTTTTGCTTTAGTCTTGGCTACCTGGGAATGTCAGACCATTCAGCTGCATCAACTGGCCTATTCTTTCCAGAGTTGGATTGACCACCATCTCTAAAATCCCGGTGGTTTCCCCCAGACCCAAATCCTGCCGTAGTGCTCCTCTAGGAGACTATCGTACACGAGATTCCCCAGTGTTAGTAGGACTTTTAAGTTGAAAATTTGTCAATAATTAGAACTCATTAAACGAAGAAAAAATTCGGAACTACAGTTTTTGTTTAATTGCCGGAAAATTGTGTTTTTCGCAGATTTTGTATATTTTAACAAAAACACTTTTAATCTTTAAAAAAAAATGATCAAATCATTAAAAAATGTATATGGACATCTATTTGGAATGATACTTTTAAGTTTTGATACTCGAGTACCAGTTTTTATTATACAATTTTATTTCAATTCATTGTAATTTTTCCCCTTCGGTAAGAAGATTTAGGAACGGGTTTAGCCTTTGAACTTTTTTTTTTTTTTGCAATTTCTACAATAATAATCGTAGAGCATCCAAACGACTTTTTTTATTGTCTAATTAGATAAACTGGATTATTATTTTTTTATTTGTAAATATTCTCGTTTAAAAGGTTTTGGTTGAACGTCGGTATTGTTAATATCTCTAATAGTTTCGTTTTTGTTAACTGTTGCAATTTCACTTTTTCTGATTTATTTACTTAAATATAAACTTATTTAGCTAAAACATAAAACAAAACCGATGATGTATGTCGTACAAAATATAATTCCGTTAAAATGTTAAAACTATACGACCACTACAAGGGATAAATTAAGGACAGTTATTAAGTATTAGTTTATTTTTATTCCATCGAACGGCAGTGTCCAATTAAGACGATAATATTATTGTATTGCTTTTTATTTTTTAATGGCGACTAAATTATTTTTTTTATACAATTTAGTAATTTTGGCATTTTTCTTAAAATGTAGTCGAATTATTTCCAAATTTGTGTGGAATTTAAACCGTTTCCAATAAAAAATATAGATTTTTTTTCATTATTTCACTTTACGAAGCAAAGTTTTAAACATTTAGAGATATTATTTTATTATTATTTTATCACTTTAAGTTAAAATAAATTCTGATACCCGTGACCTCCCTTCCCCACTATTCCTCAACCTATCTCTATTGGCTTTGATTTTTTGGAACATTTTAACGAATTGAACGATTATTTTCTAACTTTATAGATTTCTTCAACCAGAGGTCCAAATTTGGGTTTCCATAATGTAATGATTTTATTTTATGCTCTGAATTTTCGTCGTATGAAATGCGACGTGTATTATAAAAACGATAAATAACACACAGTTAGTAGTATTATTTTTTTGTCCTATTTACCTCTAATTCGTATCGGTATGAAAACACCGATGTACTCAAATAATAATACACGTTAAAAAGCCCTATGGTTGTAGATGTGAACATATTTTTCGAACCATTAAATGCGTTAGTACATAAAATACCTTAAAGTTTTACTATGCAAAACACATTCGATATAGACACAAATGTGCTGTATACTCTTAGGCAGAATTACAGAAATGAGAACATTTTAAATACATATATAATATACAAAATTATTATTTATGTAATAATTAAAAAAACTATAAATTATTATGAAAACATTGATTATTTTTTCTGTATTGTATTTTTTTATTTTTATCCATATTCCTACAATTGGTCTTATGGTACCTAAAAATGTCTCTACATCCGGTCATGAATGATTTTACTAAATTATTGTTTTTATATTCACATTTAAAAACCTTTTGAAAAATCTTAAATGGCTTTATCAATACTTTTCTATATAATTGTATATTTACTTTCATAAACGGCAACGTATTGAAAACA